>NC_048278.1:18476435-18538935 GCF_009762535.1 Notolabrus celidotus
GACAGCATTCTAAGGCAGATTTTTATTCAACCAACAGCATCATTCTGCAGAGTACTGAGCCTCCTATAAGTGAGCCTACTATAAGTAGCAGGAGTGTAATTTGCATGATTTGATTTGTGCTTTACTCACCAGGTGGGAAGGAAGTGAGTAAGCTGCTTCAGTCACTGCTGTGAAAATCAACCTATAATTTCCAGACCTTTGTTGTAAATAAAGGTCTTACTAAAATGGATATCTTGTTTCATGCAGTTCAGATCTTATTGCGGTGATAAAAAAATATGTTATGTGGGCGAAATTACCAAAATGCACTATATAGGCCTGGCACTATAAATAATGTTGGATAATGAATCTATGATATTTATGTGATTTATGTGAACTGTGGGGCAGCTGTAGAGGTTTGTTTCTGTCGTTTAGACTGTTAAAAGCTTGTTTTTAATCCTTGCTGTTTCCCCTCTGAAGGTATATGGATAACTTTGTGTATAGGAACGTTAGTGTGTTTGTGTTTGTTCTTTGTCTTCTGCCCTCAGTTATATCCTACAGAGAGGTGCAAGTTATGTTCAGGGACGTTTGGTTGGATCAGTGTCTTGTTTTCTCATGAGGGTTTATGCCAAGTGGCTTCTGGAGGTATCCAAGCAGTTTGGAAGTAAACACTCAGTTATATGCAACGAAGAAATTTCTGCTTTTGAACAGTTTAGTTGTGAAGGTCACTTCACCATGCACTGCTGATTTCTGGCTCAGAAATAGAGATTTTATTTCAGAAAGGAATACATCTCCGGTAAAGAAAAAAAAATTAATGGTGTTCAAATTCTCTCCTCATTTGGAATGCTAGTTTTTTTTATCTTAACTCTAACTAAACAAAACTCATAAAAGAGAAAACAAAAGGCATCAAGCTCTAAGCATCTTGCTCCTGTGAGCGAGAACTAGCGTTGAGTTAAAGTGTTAACTCTGTGTTTTATAAAGTATTATATTAAGTATTTTATCAACACACAGATTTGAATAGAAGAATCTTTCAAACCAAACTATTATAACAAGTTATACCATTTAAAAACAATCCATCATGAAATGTATGAATATTTTATATTTTTATTACATATTTTTTGTTACTTTCCACATTTAATGTTCTCAAAAACAGCCTTGTATCCAGACCTTTCAGTGTAGGAACCAGTGGCATCATAGTGGTCTAACTGGCTGCTGTGGGACTAAATCAAATTTCAGCACGTCTGAAATCATTTTCTCAACAAAAAAAAGCAACAGAGTAATTCAATCAGAGCTTTATGGGAAATGTAATATGAAGTGTATGGAATGAGGCCAAGAAAGAGACGTGGAAACAGGGTCATTGATAATTAAACAGGCAAATTTGAGATTAATTAACACACACTGTGTGTGTTTGATGAGGAATGTGATGATGAAGCACTTTGGGCTCAGTCTGAGGATGATTGACAGCAGCAGGGACAGCGCTCAGACTGTGATGAGGACAGATAGACAGGGAGGGAGATGAAAGGTGGAGAAAGACGCTCGTGATGAAGTGGAAAAAGTCAAGTGTTGGAGGGAACGATGTGTACACTGCCACTTCAGTGTGTGTGTTTGTGAGCTCCTGTCTGTGAGTTCTGAGGGTTTGAATGTTTTCTCAAGCGAGGCTCTCTCTATCTCTCTCAGCCTTAACAGAATCCCCCCTCCCCTCCTCGCCTTTTCTCGCTTTCTTCTTTGTCCCTTCGCCCTGTTCCTCTCTCTCTCTTTCTCTCTCTCTCTCTCTCTCTCTCTCACCTCTCTCTCTCTCTCTCTCTCACCTGTCTCTCTCTCTCTCTCTCTCTCTCTCTCTCTCTCTCACTCTCTCTCTCTCTCTCTCTCTCTCTCTCTCTCTCTCTCTCTCTCTCTCTGTCTCTCTCTCCCTCCCCTCCAATCCTCTCTCCCACCAGGGCTTGTTGAGCAGTGGGCTGATATGTCGCTCTTCCTCTGCAAATCTAATTGGAGACAGGCTTTCATTGGCATGACATGGAGATGAGTTGCCAAATCCTTTCAGCCCTCCTGCTCGAGGCTCGCTCCCCTCAGCTCTCCTACAGCACAGCACACTGATGCAGCAGCCCCAGAAACAGGCTCTCTACATCTCAGGGCTCCACAGAATCGTCCATAACAATCTGAGCTAAATCAAACCCGCTAATGCTCCCTGTCTTAATGGGTTTAAATCATGCAAGCAGCCCCTGACACTTCACTGGCAGACACGTTTCATTTAAAACAACACTGTCAGGATGAGTCCTGGAAAAAAAACACAGAAAACTTTATTTACATAGTCTAGTGTGTGCATAAACATGTTGTGCATTTCTGTTATCCGCCGGGCTTTCAGTGAGTTCACTCAGAGTGTGGAGTCACGGTCTGAACTGGAGGTTGTACTCGTGTAAGGCAGCTCTACAGTACCTGAGGGAGCAGGAGTCAGACACAGAGGTTTGTGTTACTAAGCCGGCTCTCTGGTGCCATATCTGCACAAAGGTTGAATATAGCCTCCCAAAGTGAGTCACTCCTCTAACAGGTCTTTTTTGGGAGGCTAATTCACACAGCGAGCTGCTGCAGATTCAGTGCCACTACCCCTGGACTATTTTGAGACTCCTTTGCTGAGGCTGAAACCACAAAGTGGCGTTTGATGTGACTCAGGATGGGAAAGAAACAGTGTGAAGTTGCAAGAGGGAAGCTTTGATTGGTGATATAAAGACACAAAGAATAGTGACAGTAATTCATTAAGTGGTCACGACCCACCACAGAAAACAAAGGAGACTTGAAAGAACATCTGTTGAATATGAAACACTCAAAACCTTAATCTTGAATTAACACCATTTTCTGTTTTATTTGAGTATTGAAAATTAATCCAAGCCAAAAGCAAAAAATAAGTTTAAAGCAACTCAACTACCAAACCAGTTTCTACCACAATTCTGAGGAATGTACTGGTCTACATGCTGTAAGTGAACGTTTTTTTAAAGATAAAAACACATAAACACAAGGCCAATGACAATAATCGTCTTGTCTCTGGTCACTTATTGGGTTTTGTGCAAGTTTTGGGGAGCATGCATGCAGTCAAACCCATTTAGTGTTGTCTCAGACAGAGTTATGTGTCTTGAACACTTCTTCAGTCCTCATCGTACTGGTTTTTCCTCTGTTGTCTGATTGTTATGATTTTTTTTGGAAACAATGCATGCTTGCAAGCAAAACAAGGCTTAAATTCAGACATATTTACTAAGACACAATATTATTCCTTCAGCCTGATGTATACATCTGCGTCAAGTCTACACTGTAGTCCTGTACCTACACAGAAGCCTACAGAATTTGAAACTGGTGATTTTACCAGCATAGAAATTGCACTTCCAGCTAGCGTTTAGGTGGATTATTGCAGAGCGAAGCAGACACTTCAATACAGCAATATTGGAAACGCTAAAGCATCGCCACAGTCCTTAGTCAACTCAGAAGCATAACCAAGGCATCGCTGTCTGTCGTCAGCTTGATGTTTACTTTTTGCCTGGGACCATCAGCTTTTCCTTGTTTATAATGTTTTAAAAGGGTTTTATCAAGTGCTGTATGCTGCTGTAATGAGTCAAGCTGAAACCTTCAAAACTCAGGAGATTACAATATTACAAATTGATACCATCATTTATTTACACTCCTTAATGTTGTTTCTTTATCTTTATAAGAAATATACATTTGTAACAGCTGCTGCCATTAACATCTAAGTTTTTAGAGTGTTGAAGAGCTGTTATCATTTTATTTGACATGTGTCGAGTTGAAAACAAAAAACGGATGTGTGTTGAAGGTAACAAAATGCACGTCTTTCCATCACTCCTTTTAAGCCTGCATTATGTTAGAGCTCATGTGATGAATATTTAACTGGTTTTGAAATAGAATGAAATGGATTGTAGTGCCCCTTTGTGAGCTAATAAATCAAATGAGACCATCAGCAACAAGATTAACTTTTGCTTTAGAGTAATATATAAAGTGCATAACCACTGCCACAGCGTAGGTGTCAGATATGACCATTAACAGCACAAGAAATAACTTTGCTTTACTTTTTACAGGACAAAACCTCACAATGAGTTATTTATTCAGCACGAACAGATATTTTCTCACAGGACCTTTACTTAAAAATAAGTAAATCCATTAAAGATACAGTAGTAGAAGTTTCATTTACAAATCAGGGCTCGCCCTTCAGTGAACACATGATGTCAGGAAGGGCTGTGAGCTGAGCAGTTGTTGAGTTGAGTTCACCTTGTTTCAGGGTTATCAGCTTATATTTCTGGTAATGATTTAGTGTCAGAGTCAGGCCATATGATCCATCATGTCCACACAGTGCTAGTAGAATTTATCTGTTTAGAAAGACAGTTTTTTTTTTTAATTGCACAAATTTCAGAAGGTTATTTGATATCAGACGATACTCTTGTCTTTGTGTTAGATTTGGTAAAGGGATGGAAAATGGAGTCAGACAAGCTCTTGAGTTATGTGACGTATTAATTAGTGAGCACAGAAATAAGTTTACATTGAACAAGCTGCATGATTTTTAATTTCCTCAGATTAATGATAAGAAGTGTGTTTATTTTACAATCAGATTTGATCAGTGTTTTATCGGACATAATGTTGTGTGCTTTAAGAAAGCTAGAGTCCAGCTTTTGTTTATTTCTAAACTCTCCTTTATGTAACAGCCACAGAAACATATTCACAGTGGTCAACCTGCAGTCCCTCCAGTCATTTCTCACACTGTTTAACCAAGTCTGACAGCACAAATAACAAACTTTAACCCATCTCAAAGATGGTAAGGTGCAACCTTTATAAAAAGAGACATGGAAATAAAGCTTTAAAATTAGGTGAAGGCCTCTTTCCTGGGCTCATTGTTCAGCAGTGTATGATGAGAAATGACAGGCAGGGAAACAAGTAGGCACGAACACGGGCAGCTCACGTAATGATGAACGCAGCCTGCAGCCTGCAGGACACTTCACACCTCTGTGATATGAACTAATAGAGCTGGCGGACATAATGTAAAAATGGAGAACAAAGAAGAAAAAGATACAGTGAGGGTGTGAGGAAAAAAAGTAACACTAATACCCTGTGAATAAAGGACAGAAATTAAATAGGGCTGATTTGGATATGAAAGAGAAAGTACAATGAGACGATGATTAGCTGTAATCTAAGAAGGAGAGAGTGAAGTAACCTCACCATCCGTCTGAATTGCAGGTTTAGGTCTCACAAGTGATTAAACCTCTCAGGGGCCGCTTTCAGAGAGAAAGAATCAGGAGGGAGCAATAACGAGATGAAGAAAGAGTTTAGGGGTTAAAAGGAGAAATGAATACTTAGTGAATAAGTGAGTGATATAAAACAGGGGGAAAACAGCCTTAAAATAGCTTTTCTCACAGTTTTTTTTAACATAGTTAGTAACTCAGTTTAGGTTCAAGCTTCAGATAAGTCATTGCCGCAAAACTATTAGTGATACCAGAGATCTTAATTTTGTTTTGATGCGAAAATTATGTTTTAATTTTGTTTATGATTTCTGTCCCACAATTCCTAACATATTTAATTTTCCGAACATGAGACTATTCATTGGAATACTTCTATCGTAAATCTAACTTATTGTAGGTCACTTGAAATTACTGTTAGCACTGCAATGATAATTTCAGTGTAAGGTTAAGGTTTGGGAAGACTTCCCTGCCTCTCTCTCTCTCTCTCTCTCTCTCTCTCTCTCTCTCTCTCTCTCTCTCTCTCTCTCTCTCTCTATCTCCTCTCTCCTCTCTCTCTCTTCCTCCCTTATTTCCACTGCTGCCAATCCCTCCGCCATCACTTGACACTGCACTGTTATTACCTCATTACAGTGAAAAGTAGGTAACAGATCATTCCTGTCCCTGGAGGAAGAGGGGGAGTTGTGCTTTGATGTTGAGTGGAGGTAGTGCACCTCACTCGAGGAGCGCTCAGCTTCCTGCATGCTTACTTACTTGTGTGACGGATTGCACATGTGGATGGTTCCATGAATGTTTTGTGTGTGTCTGAATGCAGATGAACACATACATGCATAAATATACGGAGAGTAGCAGTGCATGCAAGCATCAGTTGATCTTGAAGGCACATGTAGACAATCACTGGACTTTTTAACCCAACCTTTTATTTTAAATTCAAGACTCCTGAAGTGAATGAGTGAATGATTATTCATTGAAGAGCAGCCACTGTATTGCTCACTAATCAAGCTGTGACATGCAGAATGTCGATTGATTGATTTTACCACTTTACACATTCATTGTGTACGCTGCAGAGGAGAACAGCAAATGTGATGGATATAAAACCCAGAGGATAAGCTGTTTTGACATGCTTGCCATCGTCTATTACTCAAGTAAATCCATAAACTGTATAAAACATGGAAAAGATAAATTACCCCGTACAGTGTGTACACAAAATTTTTTTTTTTTTTTTTTTTTTTTTTTTTTTTTAATACTCTTTTTTATTGATTTTTCAATTTTATAAACACAAACATTGTAACAAAATAAAACAAAACACATAGAAAACATAAAAAGTCCCACCCCAAACTAACAAAGAGCGCTGCGCTGTACATATACACAAGACAAATAAGTAAATGAAAAGACGACAGGAGACAGGTAAACATAGAGCACATATAAAAAATAAATGAAAGGGCAAACAGTCCTCATCCTCCAGGCACATATGATAGGTTATGTCTTCAGCAAGAAGGAATGCAGTGGTTTCCAGATCCTCCAGAACTTGTCTGGTTTTTGATTAAGGTCATGAGTCAACTTCTCGAGAGGAATAAGAGCAGAGATCTGTGATATCCACATGTCAACTGAAGGGGCCTGGGGAGTAGACCACCGCAGTAAAATACATTTTTTGGCCAGAAACAAAAGAATTGTCAACAAAGACGTAGTGTCCGAGTCAAAGGAATTGTCTGGAGCGTGATTAAATAGACAGAGAGAGGGAGTCAGCAAAAGCTGTTTACCAATCGCCTTCTGGATCACAGAGTGAACTTCCCTCCAGAAAGTTTGAATGCGGTCACAAGACCAAAACAAATGAATAACTGTACCTTTATGTATATTACATTTAGAACAAAGATTGGAAGTGTCAGGGAACATTCTCTGGAGGCGAACCGGTGTGTAATAGGTTCGGTGAAAAAATTTAAAGTTCTGTTCATGAATAGAGATTGAGGTACATTTAGGAAAAAAACTGCTACAAATTTTGTCCCAGTCCACATGATTAAATGTCACCTCCAGGTCGCGCTCCCATAACGACTTCAGAGGGTCATAGCCTGAAGAATCAGAGTAAAGTAGTGAAGTATAGATCTTGGAAATCAGTCCTTTAAGCGATTTTGCCAGCGTTACAATGTTTTCCAGCTCTGACAGTCTCACAAAAGTTTTTTGAACCAGGTTGTTCACTTGTTTAATGTTGCATTTCATTTTGAAATGGGCATCAGTGGAACTCCTTTGGCTTTTGCAGCCAGCCTCAAGTGGACACTCAAGGAACTGCATTTTTTTGCACTTCCCGTTGGCCTCATATTTCATCACCATTTGATGCCACTTGGCAGCACCAAAAAGTTCACAATTTGAATGACTTTTACTTTAGTTTTTAATAATATATTATTTTTTCATAGCTAATATTAGAACACAAACAAGTCTATTTAAGCAGGTGCATTTTAAGAACTTGCAAAACATTGGCATGATAGCATTGCCATTGTTAGGACATCAGCATGTTGATGTTATCATTTAGATCAGAGAACTGCTGTGCCTATTTAAAGAATCACACAGCTGCTGGTGTGGCTGTAGTCTCCTCACTTTGGATACTGATAAGCTAACTGCTTTCCCAGTGCCAGTCTCTAAGCTAAGCTTCATCCTGCAGCTTTATAATACGAAGACATACTGTAAGAAGTCCATTAATGTTCTCAACTAAATCTCTTACAAATTCCCAGAAATTGGAATGTGTATGTGTAAGTTAAACATCTGTATATTTCTGTAGCTGTGTGCTATGGAATAGTTAAACAGATTCCATTGAGTCAGCACTACACAACACCTCCAGTCATCTCAGTCACCTTTTTAAAGTACTCTTCACTCTGCACACACAGAGGGTCCTGACATGATGCTGTTCTCATTACAGCCCCTCTACTACGTCCCCTGCGGTCACTATCATTCCTGAATAATGCGTCTTGACTTCTATGTCCTGTTGAGTTACTTGGAAGTTTAACATGGTTGACTGACCTTGACCAATCTATGGCACCAGACATCAGGCATCTCGCCCCAAGACTTCTTCTACTTCTAAATTTGTCTCGTCTTCCTCTCTCCTTGGAGAAAAATAAATTGAAGGATATGTCTGTCCTCACATATGGCTGCTTGCATTTAATACAACTGAACCAGGTGGTCGTCACTTGTTATTCTCTAGGCAATGTGCTAACATGGCTTTTAAATTGCCCTTTGATAATAAATTTGTTTATTTTCCATTATTCAAACTAGTGAAAACTTTTAAGACACTGCATAGAAGCAAACACCTCTGATTAATGCATTATAAATACCATAGATGGATGAAAAACATCATACTGTAGCATATTACTCAGCGTAGAGAAAAACAACAGAGAATGCACACACTGAGCTATAAACAGGTTTATATTTGCTCCTGAGGCTCTCAGTAGCTGGACACGCTCCATAATCAGCCGTGGCCCACCTTCTAGTTCTCTCTCATGCTGTATGACTCATGACCTTGTTTGCTGATTGGCTACATGTCTCTGGTTTCCAGGACGACAACTCCATGTTTTTCCAGTTTGGCCCGTCCATCGAGCAGCAGGCCTCCGTCATGTTGAACATCATGGAGGAGTACGACTGGTACATCTTCTCCATCGTCACCTCATATTACCCAGGATACCAAGGCTTTGTCACCAAGGTAAACAAACATACGTAGACCCTTTAATAAATGTAAAATGCAGTATAGTTTACCTCTGGACATATAGCAGGATGTCTGTGTCACCAAGACAAATCCACTACCTTCACACAGGAATATTATCTGCAAAGACAAATGTATTCCTTTGACGCCAGGAACAGCAGGATACTTATTATTACTTATTAAGCTAATGGCAGAAGACATTTTCAGCCATGTATTCAAATTAGAGATCCACTTTCACTCTGGGTTCCAGGCACATTAGACGTTATTGCTTTTATCTTTTGGGGACTCATTAAAGAAGGTCAGAGCAGCACTGTGTTTTTACTTTGTTTTGTAACACTGAGATAAGATGTTTCTTACTTTCTGTTTTCTGTTTATTTCATCTTTACTTAGCTTGGACTGTTAAGAATTGATGAAATGATCCTAACAGGAGGAGCTATTTCTGAAGACATGCTCGTCTGTCTGGTTTCAAGCCATAACTTCAAGCTTTTTGAAAAAAATGATAAGGCTTGGCTCAGTCTGATATAAGTGGGTAGCAAGTTCCATTTTTCTGATTGCTTTAATGGAAAAAGCAGATTGGCTGAACACTTCTCTTTGAATGCAGCCCCTCAGTGAGGTTTCAGCCGCCTCCTTATCTCCAGGGCTGAGAACAGACTCTTAAAAGGGGATGGTATGAGATCCTGAGGAACTTTGAACATCAGACACACATCTTAAAAGAATCAATCATTTTTGAAAGTCGGCTAATTATATTTCTTAACATTATTGCAGAAATGGCAGTGTCTTTCCTTTGAACAAAGTTAAAGAAAAATCTAGATTAAACTGAAAAACATAAATAAGTTATCCAAATAGAGGTTGTAAATGTGAATGTTTACTGTATGTACTCCTGGGGAAAGTACCAGAGCGGTCAAATGTGCTTTATGTTTATTATACAACGTCTAATGTGTGCAGTCACATACACTGGTTTTGTTTACTCTCCCTGTTGCGCTGTAAATCTACATAAAATAAATTGACAAAGAATATGTTGAAAACAAACTCTACCCCCCAAAAGAGGAAATTATGAGAAGAGCTTTTCTAGTTTATACAGGTTTTTTTTTTTTCTTGAACTATGTCTTAAAAAGTGGGATAGTCTTATACTTGAAGTTTAGTAATTTAATGCCAAGACAGTGGGCAGCGCCACTTCTCTGTAAAGCGAGTGTAGCCCTTATGACTAAGGCCAGACGTCACTCGTCACTACAGCGCCAGGATGATGAAAGGTGAAGAGACATGATGACTGGAACAAAGTAGCACAGAAGTAGGACAAGTTAACCAACAGCTTAGGCAGTTATGATGCCTTTTTTGAGAAAACGGTTATCAATGCAGCAGAGACATTAAACAACTGTCAAACAGCCAAGAAATAAAATGTCACTGAGTGCATATGCTAAAAATGTGCGTGTGAGTATGTCAAAACAGATCAAAGGTAAGCCCATTAGCAGACCTGTCATCCATTCAATACACGTCAGGTAGTTTGAATTTGTAAGGTCTTTAAATACAGATACCACAAGTGCTTAATTTACATACTTGATCGGGGTTTACCTCCTTTAAATATGACAAATCCATTTTAAAAGGTATTGAAAATGTTTTGATCAACTTTTTTTCAATGTGATTGTTTCATTATATCAATTAATAGTGTTTTCTCTATAAAACAAGATTTGGTCTTTAAAAATTATTATTTTTCTTGGGGCGCAGTTGGCCTAGCTGTCTAAACGCACGCCCCATGTACAGAGGCTATAGCCCTCATTGCAGAGGTCGAAAGTTCAATTCCAGCCTCGACCATTTACTGCATGTCCTCACCCACTCTCTACTCCCCACATGTCCTGTCTCTCTTCAGCTGTCCTATCCAGTAAAGGCTAAAATGCCCAAAAATATAAATTTTAAAAAATAATAATTCTAAAGGCAAGTCTTGAAAAGGGGGGAGCGGGTCATCTCATAATTAGAGTGTTCTTATAGTTGGGTCATTAAGGCCCTTTGGTTTGGCAGCCACTTATTAGTAGCATCATAAATCTCAAAGCAGATCGATTGCATATAGTATCAAAGATTTGGTTACAACACCAATGAGTTCTGTTAAAGATATACTATGCATACAAATATTTCTTCTCCCTTTTACACAGCCTGAATATCTCCTGTTCTGATTTTCTCAAGGAATTGCCATTACTCTGCGACCCTGAAATACAAAACAAGAAACACTAGTCTTTCATCTAAAAACGTCATCTACACAAAAGGGATTTGTAATCCAAAAAAATCACTTATTGCTGCACATAATCTGTGAACTGTGAGTGGTTCTGCTTGTAACAAATAAAACAGACACCATTATCCTGCAAGTTTCCTCTGTGTGCGTGAAGATATAGCCTGAAGATTTAGGAAAAGAGATTACCTAATCTTGCTCTTTGCATTTGAAAAAACTCAACTCCCAGTAGATGTGTTAAGAAAGAACAGTTTTGCTATCTGGGAGCTGGAGGAGGAGACATCTCAGTTAGTTTGGTTCCAGAATCTCTCCTTAACAACTCCCCTGTAAGTGTGCAGCCTACACTTTAAAAAAAAAATCACATATCCCTCTCCTTTCCCATCCAGGTCCGCAGCACCATCGAGAACAGCTTTGTGGGCTGGGAGCTGGAAGAAGTCCTCCATTTGGACATGTCAGCGGATGACGGAGACTCTAAGATCCAGAACCAGATGAAAAAACTGCAGAGTCCAGTTATTCTGCTCTACTGCACAAAGGAGGAGGCCTACACTATCTTTGAGGTGGCCCATTCTGTGGGTCTCACAGGTTATGGCTACACCTGGATCATTCCCTCACTGGTGGCTGGAGATGCAGACCATGTTCCCTCTGTCTTCCCTACAGGTACACCCATTTGCCCGGATCTCTTATTAATTGTCTTCACTCACCGGCTTTGTTGTTATCAGAATGATAGTGGACAGGTTCAAAGGTTGGTTAACCACAAATTATAAATGATGCTTTTCTCAATCACTGCCACTGTTCAGCAGCTCACGACTTCTTCTATGAAAACATGTCTCTCAGTCAGCCTCAAACCTCAGGACCTAAACAAGTGAGCATTTATCAGACTAGTCAAATATGTGACGCATCAAATTTGTCTTTTTAAAACCAGCTTCACACCTGTAGTAGGGTTTGATTTCAGATGTGATATGCTCAATGTTCAAAACCATGTCTAAACTACAGCTACAGAATGTTTTTCTGCAAATGCTCATTCAGAGCGACATGTGAGATTTCAATCATTAATTTTATTATTTTGATAATAATATTGACAAATTAGACCAGAAGACCTCTCTCTCTCTCTCTCTCTCTCTCTCTCTCTCTCTCTCTCTCTCTCTCTCTCTCTCTCTCTCTCTCTCTCTCTCTCTCTCTCTCTGCTCTCTCTCTGCTCTCTCTCTCTGCTCTCTCTCTGCTCTCTCTCTGCTCTCTCTCTGCTCTCTTTCTGTCACTAGTAGGGCAGTAATAGTTTTGAGACCTCTGCATGCTCCTGCATGGTGAACTATCTTATTTCTTTCAGCTGGAAATGTACATACAAACACCTTGATTGATTTAGTGACTTGATCTGAAGGGATAAAGCCTGGTGCATGGACATCTTTACACTGCATTATGCCGTTATGCTTTATTTCTACGAATAAGGTGCTGTCTGACTTGTTTTTGTTTTTTTTGCTGTCAAACTCTTTTTAACCATGAAGAAATTCTTACAGACATGTCCTGGTTTCTTCACAGTACTCGTAATTTTCTCTCAGAATCATATCCTCAATAGTTTATGGATTTTAGGGTGCTCCTCTAGTCAGGGACCCTTTTTGCATTTGATTATATCTCCACTGATTTCTTATCATTTGCCTGAAACGAAAGGCTCTTTGTCACTGTCTCTTCCATGAGTGACATACACTCAATCAACATATATTTTAGAGCCATAGCAGTCACTACTTAGATTACCCGCTCTAATCAGTTTCATGCAGTGAGCGTCACAGATTAGAAATATGGAAAAAGAAGGAGCTGAATCCAGATTGATCAGTATCAGCAGGTATCCTTCGTTTAATTGTTATCATATCATTCCATCACTTCACAACAGTAACAAGAACATCATCCGTCTTCTGCTTGATGTTATTCACTGACCTCTGTAGTTATCATAAGAAGTCACATGTCAAACCAGAGGTGCAAATTCATGCAATCAGACTGCACTGCTTTCATGTTTTTTATTGAAACACTGAACTCTATGTGATGTGTTTCAGTGCCAAGGTTTCAAAAAACTTTGTGCTGAAATGTGGGCACAAGTGACAGATGGGCATGTTTGCATATGCAAATTTTCTCCTGGTGTATTTGCAGTACATTGTGCCAGTCAGTGCTGTGTGCATACTGATTCCTGATAACCTTGGGTAAGGAAGTTTGTTTGTTTGGGAGTCCATTTTGTCATATATGAGAATTTTATGTCAACTTATTGTGCGACAACCCACATAAATGTGATATAAATGTGGACTGCAAAGCTCTACTTTTATGTTCTGGATTTGAGTCCCTATAACGGTCTGAGATTTAGCCTCTCTGGGGTCCATCATTAAGAAAATTCTCAGCAATGTTTTGAAAATATCTCTCCATGGAATCAGGTCAGGCAGGATATAGACCACTTTGTCATTTTGCAGAGAATTTTCAAGCATTTTTGAATCAGATAATTTGAAGCGTTTATTCCTGTAGTTTCATCTGATTGTACAGGTGAGACAGAAAACCATAATTTATAGTGTGTAAAAAAAGAAATAACAAGGCTGCCTGAAAGTGCAGCTTTGCCTTTATAAAAAGATTGATGGTGCAGTTTCCAGGAGTGAACATATCTTCCAAACAAGTGGCTGAAAACGACCTGAAAACACAGCTGTTTATGGGTGTAAGGAATGGGTGCTGACATTTGATAGCCAGCAGTTCCTAATGCTTGGAAAATTCAAGATCACAAAATGAGCAGAATCCTAATTTGAAGCAGTTTTTGCATGTTTTTAACCTCTACAAGTATTTGTTTTAGAAACAGCAATGTAAATAGCTCCACAGTTGCAACTAAATATTGTAGGTGTTATTGCACTCTTAATTTTGTGTTAAACCTCCTTTCAGCCTATTTCTAAAATGCTTTCATTTCAGAGAATGTTTTCCCCCTTTGGATATTTTTCATTGCACTCTGCCTCTGCCTATTCGTGTCTACCCTCTCTTCCTCACAGTTACTGCCTCTCTCTCTTCCCTTTCACCGTTTCTTTCTACTTTTTTCTTCCCGCTTTGAAAATATATCCCTTCTACTCACCTCACACTATCTCTCTCTCTTTCCTAGGGCTTATCTCAGTGTCATATGACGAATGGGACTACAACACTGAGGCCAGGGTACGTGATGCAGTGGCTGTCATTGCCACAGCAACCTCCACCATGATGCTGGACCGGGGGCCACACACACTGCATAAGTCAAGCTGCATGGGGACACCGGACAAAAAGAACGCCAACACCGGTCATTCCAAGGAAATACTGAAGTGAGTCAATCCTGGGTGGAATGGGTGGTCAGGTCAATTAGTGCAGAGGGTTCATGTGTCAACAGAATCCTGCCCTCAAACGATATCTGCCAAATTGTAGTTTGCTGGCTTTAGTGAGACATGATAAGCCTGCCAGGCTTTGGATTTCTGAGGCATTTCACTTTGGGCTACACAAAGTTAAGATTTGGGGCCTTTGTTCACTTACAGCGTTGTTTTATGCGGGCAGTGTCTATTTTGGCATGATAACAAGAGTTGTCCTGAAGCACTCCTGCTTCCCTCAGGGACTGCTGAGCCTGTTTCAAAATGCTCTGTATGCTTCATATTTGCATTCATTCAATCACATTTTACAAAGAAAACATAAAAACAATAGAAATCATGTCATAGTGTTAGCAGCAGCTCTAGACCAGAAGATTATACCCTCTAAAAAAATAGCGTGGTTAGCTACTAGAAATGCTAGTATGGAGTATTTCATTATGTTTGAGAGGTTACAGGTTTCATTCAGAATATTGGTGTGATGTTGTCCATCGTTTTTCAGATTTTATAGTAGTACTTTTCTCTGCTCCAGTTCTGATTTTTAGTAACTTGCACATCAGAAATGGCAGCCACAGCTGTGATGGATTCTGTTGATAGTGTGATGTGTTTACTTAAGTCCTTAGTTATTCCTCATCCTTAAATTTGGAAAAGTGAAGCGTACTGTTTGAAAACATGGTGATTAACACAGTAATCTAACCATGGATTGCTTGGCCAGGTAGGTACTTTTGATGCCAAGCATGGAAACCATTCAAGGATTATGTTTGAACCACAAAATTAATTCCTAATAATATACCAGAGCCACAAGGACAAACCACTGGCAGCACTGTGGGAAAAGAATAAATGTGAATTCTTTGAATGACTGCTGATTCCTCACTTAATAGATACATTATGTAGCTATCAAATTATACTTGAGTTCCTTTTTTCTTGTTAAAACCAAAACATTAAGTTAGCTGTAGACCAAGTTTTCAACCACTGCTTTTTCGTGTTATTCTTACACAGTAGCTTGGTGAAATAGAGGTGTTGCAGGTCAGTTGAGTGAGGGTCAAAGGCTTTTTGATAAAAGGATTAATAATCCTTCGCAATAAAAGGGTTGTACTTTGCAGCACAGAAGCTTTGTTTTAGGAGTTGTAACTTCAAGTATTTTTTTAAAAAACCAATTATTTTGATTAAAGAAATGCTTTGAGCTGAAACGGTCTATGAAAAATAACTTTCCCTTCTGAAAAAGTATGTCAGATAAAAAAGCGATGAACCATGTTCATCCTGTTTTAAAGGCTTTGAAATGTATTTTGAGACAGAAATGAGCTGAGACTCGTACACAAAGCAAAGAGATGGGCTGAATAAGAGCAGGTAAAATCTTTTTTGATTCATGTGAGTCATTGCCAAATGAACTGGTCGGCAAAATAACAACAAAAATAAAGACAGCTTGGCTTTTAGTATCAAGTGTGGATGAAAAAAATCCACAATAAGCTAAAAGATATGCAAGCACACGGACACATGGATTACAGCAAGGATATACAGACGCACACAGAAATGCGACACATTCCCAGAGGAGAAGCAGAATTTGTTTAATTATTGAATAAAAACATAAAACACAAAATGGAACGAGACCCTCAGACTTATAACAACATGGCGTCTTATCTTTAGCTTAACCCACAGCGATCATTAAACGAAAACATCCTTCTTTGACTCTTCTTCTGACCCTGCTTGCGTTGCCTTTTTTTGGCGAATTGCAGAACAAGCCTGAGTATTCGTATTCAATAATTAATCCCCATTTAACTTCATAGGGCATGCTGTTACTGCTCAAATTGATGAGAGATTCCACAGCTAATTGAATGCTCGGGGACAAGAGGATTAATGAAATAAGGAGCCAAAGAACAAAAGTGCACACAGAAACACACACACGTGTTGTTATAGCATGACATTTACTAACAGCTCTGTAGGGCTTACTCTAATGAAAGCATATAATTACTGCTATCATTTTAAAAAAAATAAGAAAGCTCACATTTTCTCTGTTTTCCTTCATATTTTTACTGTCAGTTGAGTTTAAGAAATGCAAAAAGTAAGGAAATGTTATGCAATCTCCCAAGCCACTACAGAATTCATCTTCAAGTTGAGGTTGATATATCACTGTAAATGCTTGCATTGTACACATGTTTCTGTTTTTAATGTCAGGGGCACTTGTGCGTGCCGTCTAGGATTCTGCCACCAACAGGACTGCGATAACAATAACAACACAGCCATGAATATTTCAGTCCCCACTGGGCACTATCAGACACAGGGTTAGCTCTCAATCATCCTTCAGGCACACACCTGGGATGCTACTCTGCTGTGTGTGTGTGTGTGTGTGTGTGTGTGTGTGTAGGGATGTGTAAGAGGGAGGTGTGCTGGGTTGAGTGTGTTTTTCAAGCAGCCATTCAATTTTTCTCCATTCGACTGAGTCAAGGTAGAGAATTTGGATCGCCTGGATTTTGGTTGTGACCCTTGAGGGAAGACAAGCTAACACACTCACACTCACACACACGCACACATAATTCCACCTATTCCATCCTCACACCCCCAGAGACTGAAGTAATAATATGACCATATGTCTCTGCATGGTCCTATATAGCTACAGGGCCCCAGTGGGCTGCATGCATGCAGAGTGAGCATGCTATCCTGTCAGCACTGATGGACGGAGATGGGAGGCCCCTGTGAGTCACGCTCTCAAATCTGTTAAGGGGCTGCTTGACCTTATGGGGCACACACGAACACATTCACACTCATGAAAATGTATATACAAAGCATTTGCTCACTCCAGCACAGACAAACATGAGCAGAGCTCTAGAGGCTTTCCATCGTTTCCTTTTAGACGGTGAGGACAACAACGCCAGGATAATGAGAAAATGAGCTGCAAGTGGTTTTGAATGAGGCACTAAGGGGCTTGTGAGTGTGTGTGTGTGTGCATGCGTGTGTGTGTGTGCGTGTGTGTGTGTGCGTTCAGATCTTGCAGGGAAAGGGATGGTTTTTTTTCCATATATGTTTGGCTGCATATGTATGCTTGTATTCCAAACCCCTCTCAAGTCCCTGTGCTGCTATAAAATGCTCCATTGGTTTACATGATGTAAGAGCTGATTAGCATTATGTTGTGACTTTAGTTTCATGTGATCTGACGAGACATTTGTCTTCATTTCCGGGGGCCTCTAGTAGACTTCAGAAGAAAAACGTCTTCTCTTCAGGCAGTTTGACCCTCATACGTGCAGAGTGAGCATGTTACTCTCATCTGAATTCACCTTTTAAAGTATTTTTTCCCAAAGCAGAAGAGCAGTATTATAGCATTTCTTAACGGGCACAATAAAAGTGACTGCCTTATAAATCCTGGCTCTGTTTATTAGAAGGCAAGCAAGCTATTACATTGTGCTGCTGGGCATCTATGGTACCAATGACTGTCTCTTTTCAAAGGCTTCTGTTTGGAATGTAACTGGGTCAGAAATTCACACATCTCTATCCACAGCATGGCATGTCACTCAGTTTCTTTTCTTTTTTTACTTTCCTTTTCTGTGAAACTCTTTTACACCAAGGTCAGATCTGGAGCATGTGAATACCTAACTTTTTGTTCATGAATATTATTTTATTTTTAAACCTCTCCTTATTTTCCTTTGTGCTCTGTGATACTTCTGAAGCCATCCAATCTCATTGAAAAGCACCTCAATGCAAATCCAATTTTTAGTAAACAGTAGAGCAGTGATGGCTCTACCCCCAATGTTACTTCTTTCAGTTTTTAACAGTTGATCCCAGTTTTCATTATAAATAAATACATATTAAGACGGGAGATTTTTCAAGTTAAAGGAAGTAATTGCTTAAATTTAGCCTGGATTCACTCCTGCTCATTTTTGTCCTTCAGCCTCGTCCTTTCCCTTTGCAGTACTGATTTCAGTGAGGAATGCTAAAATCCCATAGAAATAAGCGATCAATATTTCATATGGCCGTCACTTAGTACATCTGCTCAGTGCATGTTCAGTGTTGTGTAACAGAATAACGACATGTTACTTTTATTAACATTTGATTTATAGTGGTTATTTGGAGCTATACACTCTGAATTCAATTTTTGATTATAACTTTAGTTTTTAGAGTATACAGTAGGGTGTAGAAGACTTGAAATAGCTTTATTTTGAAATTTAAAAAATGATTTTTACCATCAATAATTGCTTGTTGAAGGATACATTACTTCATTCAGTATAAACTTTGTAGGCTAGATGCCCAATCTAAAACAGCCACAGATGAAATACACATTCAGTATGCCACTTTCTCACACATAAAAGTAATTTGGGAGTAATTTGTGTTAGTAATTTTGTTTCAGAGATAGGGGAGTTCAAATAGGAAAGATTTGTTTTATTAACTTCCAGCCCTTTATGTTAAGTGTTTTTGCAGTTTTAAATTCTTGAACGGAAAAAAGCTGGAATCTGTTAAGCAGCTTCCTCTTACATAGTTGTGATTGTGTGTTTAAGTAGCTGAACAGATACTGAAAAAAAAATAACATGGCTTAGTTAAAGCTGGTGTAGGCAACCTTGGATAAATCAGTGAGAGTGACCTAGATTTGTAAAGTATCCAACCAAGATCATACAAAAGCAGTTCCTTGAAAATACAACCCCAACTCTAAAAGAATTGAGAAGCTGTGTGAAGTTTTTGATTGAAACATAATTAGATTCTAAAGTACAAAGCCTAATTTTGACTGAAAACCGTTCAAAGACAACAAATCAAATATTGAAACTGAAAAGTTTCGCTGTTTTATTGAAAATATATGCACTTTAGGAATTTGATGCCAGCAACACATTTTAAAACATTTGGAACAGGGGAAGATTTATGATTGTGTTGTATCACCTCTTGTTTTTAAGGCAATCTGTAAACATTTGGGATCAAAAGAGATCTTTTGCTTGAGTTTTGAAAGTTAAATGTTTTCCCACTCTTCCTTGATATAGGATTTCAGATGCTCAGCAGTTCGGGTCTCTGTTTTTTTGAGTCGTGATGCGCCAAATGTTTTCAACAGGTTACAAGTCACAACTGTTGGCAGGACAGTTCAGCACCTGGACGCTGTTAAAAAAACATGCAAAATGTAGGCATCTACTTTTGCCACTAAAAAGGCATTATTTGGATGGCAGCATATGTTGCTCTAAAATCTGTATTGTTCAGCATTAATGGTTCCATCCCAGTTGTGTAAGCTACCCATGTCATGGACACTAATGTATTCCCATACCCTCAGGGATTCTCACTTTTGAACTGTGTGCTGTGACCCCTCCCTCTTTGGAGTGTATAGTGTCCATGATTTCCAAAAAGAATATCAAGTCTTGATTCCTCAGAACCACAGGAAAGTTTTCCACTTCTGTCACACTTCAGTCCATTTTAAATTGGCTTGGCCCCAGAGAAGTCGTCAGCATTTCTGGATCATGTTTATCTTTGGTTTCCTCTTTGCATTGTACAGCTTTAACCTGCATTTTTGGATGCATCAATTAACTATGCTCACAGACAATTGTTTTGGGATGTGAATTAGAGCTCATGCAGTGATTTCCACTACAGAGTCATAACTGCTTTTAATGCAGTACTGCTTGAGGGCTTGAAGATCACAGCCATCCGGTACCAGTTATCAGCCTTGTCCCCTTAGTACAGAGATTTCTCCAGAATCTCTCAATCTTTTAATTATATCATATAGTTGATGAAATCCCCAAGTTCCTTAAGATTTAATGCTGAGTAACATTATTCTTGAATTGCTGAATATGTCTTTACCCAGTCTCTCACAGAGTGAAGAACCTCTTCCCATCTTCACTTCTGAGACTCAGCCTCTCTGTAATGCCCTTTTTATACCTAGTCATGTTACTAATCTGTTGCGAACTAATGTAATTAGTTGTGAGGTGTTCCTTTAGACATTTTTTTAGCATTGCATAACTTTTAAAATGGTTTGTTGTTCCTGTCGCAACTGTTTCAAAATGTGTTGCTGGCATCAAATTCTTTCAGTGTCCCAACTCTTATGGAATTAGGGTTGTTCATGAATGTGTGCTTCCTGAATGCTTATGGGGTGAGTTCACATGAGGGCTTGAAGAGTAGGAGGCTGTGCATCATTCACATTTCTAACTGTATCAAACTATCTCTCTTTGTGAACCTTGTGCAAGCAGCCAGCTAGCTTAGGATTGTGAAAAACTCTGGTCAGGCAATGATTGAACTGGCAAAGGACAGTTTCAACAGACACAGGAAAATATTGAGCTCTAATGATATTTAATGTTCAATATATCTTCTTTTAACAGATCCAATCAAATCTTACGAAAATGTATCAAAGGTTTGTCTACCTCTTTCTGCAAATGTCCAGCACATTTTCTTTCCAAGGCTTTTCTGACCTCTTGTTACGTCCTTCTTTAGCTTTTCATTCATAGGCCTCAAACATGAATATAAAGTGAGGTTTAAGAGCAATGGTGAGCACAGCTTTATTTAGTAACTGGTCATCAGCTGATCAATCAGGAGAAACATAGCTATTTCAGTATCCCTCTTGCATTTAAGTGCTTATTGTTCCTGAAAGATACTGAATATTATGTAATGAGTGTTTGTTTTGTTAAAAAATCACAACCTGCTGTCCTGCTCATTTGTTTTATTTAGTGAACTAAAATCTTGATAATTGATCTGGGGTTACAGAGTTACAGTGTTAGAGAAAAGTCCACATCAAATCTGATTATATTTGAGGTTTGCAGACAATGGAAGGTCAGTGTCCTAGCCTGTTGAGCCCCTGTTCACATTTATAAGGACAGAGTCTCCCTCTGATTCACTGCTCCCTCTCTGCAGTCTCCACGGGTAGCTGTCTGATGTCTCCCGCTCAGCAGGAGTCCTGGTGGGCTCAGATCACATGGAGCTCCTGTAGATTCTCTTATTAAAGGCAGAAGCTCAAAGAGATTCAGAGCGTTACATCTTTTCTTATGTGCAGTCCACTTCACACTGTGTCTGAATCTAAGCTGTCAGAGCTGTGCTAACAGCAATTAATAAGTTAATAAACAATAAATCACTACTTAGTTGGAATTAAAAGTTGGCAAAATTGACAAGGTTTTCAAGTTTATCCAATTTTGTTGGAAACTTTAGTAAACTCTTCAAGTTGATATTCATCGTGTATTCAAGATTTAGTCACTTGCTACTTCTAGGCACTTGAGATTGGCAGTGAAATTGAGATTTGATCAAACTAGTTGGCAGAAAATCAGATACCACACAAAAAGTTAAAATGTGAAAGATGCTTTGGACACCAAAACTCATCATGAACATGAAAATAACAAGGAAGACCTGTGACGAGTTAAAAACATTCCTACAGGGCGTCTTTTGCAAATTCTGCATGTTCATCTTTCAAACTCACTTGAGGTTCTCAAATTTTTTAATAATCGTTTAATATTTTTAAAAAATCTCATCTAAGGCATCTGAAAGTTTTCACTGATTTAAGTTTGTCATTAAATAACAAAAAACTTCTATAATAACATAAAAACATCCCATATAACATAAGAATGCAGAAGTGCCATTTTCCAGTAAACTGGGTGAAGCTCTGTGAGATTCAGATCTGGAGAAAAATGCAGAGACACTAAAGAATTCTGGAAGGAACCTCTAGGAAAACATAAACTAAAAATGAGGTCAAGTGCAAACTTTATAGGTAAAAGTAGAACATTTAGAACATGTCCGTACATATATCATATCTGACTAGAATAGCTACAGGAACTTTTCACAGTCATCAAATGGGTCTCTCTCCTTATGTCTGCAGAGGAGGTCGGGGAAACTATTTAAATAATCTGTGAACAGTTAGCAGTGACTATCGAATAGTACTTTTGCTCGAAATGCACATCCTTAGACTAAACTTATATTTCACAATGCACAAGCTTAACGTCATAGATATTTAAAGTAGCCCAAGTTGCAAATATTTAGTAAAGAGATGTAATCGAACAAATATTATGGGTTTCAAGATTTCTTTAATGTTAATGTAAACCTTGTTGCATCAGGCAACAGTTATTATAGTTTTGGTTATTTTTGGCTTACTCCTTCAACTCTATCAAACCATTGCTAATTTACAAAACCTACATCCCTACACCAAAGTGGTAATGCTCCCCTGGACACCAGATTTAAGGAAGTTCATAGAAGCTGTGAAAAGTAAAAAGATGTATTTTCCAGTGTTTGGCTTAATTGCATCTTGTGAACTCTTTAGGCACAGGATAAATACAGCAGACTTTAGTTTACATTTAATAGTCCTGTTCTCCAACTGTAAGTGAAAAGCTTTTGCTGCTCTGTCTAATTCGTTCCTGATTGAACCCTGAGTGGCTCAGCTCTTATAGCACATGTACACAGCCTCACCATACTTACCATATTCTATGGCCCTACACATTTTTCAGTTTCCTCCTGCTTCCTTCCTACAGCTCCTCTAATGTGTAGTACACATTTCATCAGAAACGGGTAACTCTTCAGAGGCAGGCCTTCTGCAGTCATCCCAGATTATGAGTCATCCACCCAAACCTGATACAGTATGTACGTGTGCGTGTGTGTGTATGTGAATATGCGTGCACAACAGACTTCCTCTCACAGCAGGGATATATATTTTAGCATCCCTGCATTGCAGTGACAGAGAATTTGTGACCCTGTTCAGCTTCTCTCAGAGATAAAAGAAAGTCAGATCACATGGCTCTGAAATACGTTTCAAGAGATTTAAGGGGAAAAAAAGAGGGATTGTGTCCATGCCATTGATGATTCAGTGTCTCTGTAACTAAAAAAAATGAATTCCCTACACAGCCTGTGATTAGTCGGGGAACAGTTGGTGAGCAAGGCGCACACAAGCGCTGCATATGGCTGTGATGAAGCCGCATGAGGCTCTGTTAGTCGTTCATCCTGGTAGTTTTTTTTTTCGTCTTTCAGCAGAGTCAGAGGAGGATTCTGACTGAGGGGATCAAATGGCACATAAAAGCTACATCCACAGAACAGGCATACAAATGATAAACAGAGCTGTAAACTCCCAGCATGCATCAGCCTTGGTAGAGGTGTGGTTTAATGTTCGAGCAGATGACATGTGATTGGACAAACTGCGAGGTGAGACATTGATCGGAGGGGAAGTGGGTAAACACTCAAGTTTAGACAGAAAAAAAAAATACTGCTTTTGCTGTCTCTCTTTTAACCAGCCTCTCTGGGGTGAGATTACTGTTCCCATGGCAATGCAGCTGATTGCATGAAAATTGCTGTGGTTGTGGGTGCCATGGCAACACATTACGTGACATTACACTGGTGTTCGGAGCCGCCCAGCTTCCCCATGTTGAGGTGGTCTTTGCGTACATGTGCACATGTCACACACACTCACACACACAGGCTGCCGCTGGTTACATGGGGCGTCAGGGCAGCAACTAGTTGGACCTCCTGAGCCTCCACCCACACCGCCTTCATCTTTGGGTTCCCTATTGAAAACAAGATTATGTTTAGGAGGCTAATCCTATGTTACACAGGAATTACAGCACTTCTAGCCAGCTAGTGTGCAGCACAAGGCATTTCATGGAGGCTTGAGTCATATTATTGACTTACTCAAAGCATGTAGCCTACTTAGGTGTGTGTGTGTGTGTGTGTGTGTGTGTGTGTGTGTGTGTGTGTGTGTGTGTGTGTGTGTGTGTGTGTGTGTGTGTGTGTGTGTTTGTGTGTGTGTGGTGTGTGTGTGTGTGTGTGTGTGTGTGTGTGTGTGTGTTTGAGTGTGAGTGTGTGTGTGCGTGCGTGCGTGTGTGTGTGTGCGTGTGTATGCGCTAGCGTGTGAGAAGGGATATAAATATACTTGAACACATTACAGATAGAGGCACTGAATGTACTAGTAGGAGGTACTTTGGATACTTTCTTGGGTAAGTTTTGTGCCCGTTGCTCATCTGTTGTCTGATTTTTTATATCCACTCATGAACAGATTTATTGCACTTTTTCACAATGTTGTTGGCTTGTTTAGATAATGATGGTGGGTTAAGATGTGCTTTTGACAAACCTGCACCCTCACATATATGTACTCTCAAACACACATGGCCCCTCACTCCTCACATTCAGACAAGATATTTATTTCTCTGGTGGATTGTTTCAGAGGCTGAGCGTCTCCATGGTGATGGCAGCCCACAGTTCAGGACAGGGAAGAGCGAGGGAAGGAGGCGGCGGAGAGAAAGAGAGATGATTCCAGCTTATCTGCCACTGCTGTACACTTGTTGACACATATATGCTGATGTGTTTCCACACAGGCGGTTAATACATGCTCCACTCCCTCCTCTCTTTTCCAGCCTTCACTCTTGGTTTGTTATTTATCTCTTCCCCCTCTCTGCTCTCAACCAGCCTCTACGTACTGCTTCTTTATTTCTCTCAGTCAGTCAGTGGGTTATTTATGTTTTCCGGTTTTTCATACTAGGTCATCTGTACCTTCATCTATGATAATTAAGCAACCTATACATTACTGAGCCTTTGCAGTTAAACAGCTGCATTACAGGCAGTCTCTGCTCTTAGTTAAAGCTACTATGAGGAACTGTTGGTTTATGTTGACTTTAACAGCCCCCTGTGTTCAAAGAGCTGCCTTTAATCTCTTTCACAATCTTTTCCCTTACATTAATAGGTAGTGAGAATCTCATCCTGCTTTCTTTTGATGTGATAAAATGTTTTGACACTCACCTCTTCTGGCACCCACCCAATGGCAGCGGTTACAGAGGTTAAAAATAACTATTGAAATAATAAATGCAGTCCCTGATGTTTTGTTTGCTATTGCAGGTCATATGGAAAGATCTTAGCCTTTTTAATATCTAGCTTAAAACTCCTCATCAGACCTTGAACATACAGTATTATCGTGAAGCTGGATGAAGTGATCATTCTTTTTCTGTTGAATCATACTTTAGAAATAAGAATTATATACCAATATATATTGATATTAACTTATTTAAACCAAATTAATTTGCCAGGAGCAGCAGAGACAGGCATTTAAGGAAAAACATATACATAATCAATCTTCTAGGTGATGCTCCTGTTTGTTTTTGCTCATCATATAAAGGCATCAGTATTATTATTTAAGTCTGTTTCATAACCACTGAAAGGCTTTTCAAAGGTTGTCTTACGTTACAACCTCTGAAAAGCTGTTTATTCTCTTCGCTTGTTTTTAGACTGATTAACACTAACTGGAGTCATGTCATGGACCTAACTAGACTTCACTTCCCAGAGATCAAAACAGTGTCAGTGATGTTAGTTAGCTGTCAGTCACATCTTTGATCTTTTCTTTAAGTGTGAGGTTGTAGAAACTGTCTCTCCTCCATGGAAATAAAGGAGACTTGAAACATCACCAAAGACAGGAAACTCTACACAAAGAAAAGTCAGCCTGTTGAATTAGCTGCATTAATTGTCTGTGCATTAACCAACCTGCTCGATTATCTGAAAAATACCATAAGTTCGGATTTACTTGACATTTTAGATTTTAGGAGAGTCAAATAGTCACCCAGTGTGAGATCTTCAGTCTTACTGTAAATGCAGTGCCTTTTATCAGTGGGCTACGTGCTCAATCAACATGGTGTTAGCTCATTTGCAATAAAAAGGGAATAAAACAAAATGTAATTGCCACAAAAATAATGAAAATACAACAAACTGAAAAATCTAATGCACTGGGAAAGGTTTTAGTCGATGTGTAAGAACAAAAAACGGGAAAGGGAATAATTAAATATAATTTAAAAAATCTAAGTTTAAACACAAATGCATGTACAAACTATATAGGTGATGTATAGTATGTAGAGTTTTACCAAAATATAAGCACCAATTTATTAAAGGGATTTTACAGACAGTATTTAGGAAAAAAAAAATGAATATGCCAGCCTGAGTTCCTCCTGCAGGTCATTCCACATGTATTATATCACAGCAGAGTCTTCATTTTAAACCCACATTTACTGCAGAGACAGCAGCATGAATCTACCTGCAGACCACAGATCTCAAAATTAATATATTTTTTCAAATGGCAACAGAACTCCACAAAGATTTTTCTAAAAACTGCAAAGAGATGGAAGGAACAAGCTCATAAAAGGAACCTGTTTAAAGAACCCTTTAAAACCCATGGGTGTCAGATATTAAACATGGTAATCAAAAGATATTATTTCATAAACCTGACACATTTCATAAAAAAGACATTACTAAAATTTCACTGCTTAGTATTTGAAATGACTGTATGACAGCAGTGAGTCACCACAAACAGCAGCCAGGGCACGCTTTCTGAGTGAAATGTTTTGGCTCAATATTTTAATGTTCAAGACATTTGCAAATAGAAAATGGGGTGAGCTTTCTCTTTACACCCTTTATACTGCTTTAAAATTGAAGTATTAAAGACATACCAGCATCTTGAACTGTACATGGATAGCACCGCACAACTGTTTTCCTTTGACATTATATCATAGCCCTGAAAGCTACATTAATCAATATTTTATCTTATCTTATGTGCAAGTTGTTACTATGATAAACCATTTGAGAGGAATCACTGCAGCTCTATAGAGAGCTTTGAAGCCTTTCTGCTGTTTATTTCAGTTCTATGATTCCCTAACTTGACTGTTTTGGTCAGGTCACTGCTTTTATCCACCTTCTTTACAGCAGCTAAGAAAGCTGCTGCATGGTACACTATCCGCCAAGGAAGAAACAGATGATAGACACAGAAAGCTGCTAGCTCGTGAACATAGAAGTTCATTTAGGAGCACAGTTATCTCATATTTTCCTCGAGAGTTGGTGGTGAGCCAAGACACTGAGAGAAGATAGAAAACTGGACTTAAAATGCTTATGTGTGTTGCCCAGATATTTAAATAAATGGCTTTTTGGGAGCACGGAGCTACAATAATTAGGGTAATAGGTTAACATTGTGGTTTCAGCTTTTTGTAGTTTCACAGTTTGCAAGGCAGTTTTAAAGATAATCTTATCTATGATGTGTTAAGGCGCTCATACAGAGCATTTTAAAACATACTTAACAGCTATTGCCAAAGGAACTGGAAATGCCTTGAAAAAGCTTAAACCTAGCCACATAAGCACCAGTGTAGCACTCTGAAATTGAGGCCATGGTCATTGCTAGCATAAAAAAGACTCCAGTGGATATAAGCCCCAAATTCCCAACACGTTCAGGTCATTTTTCCGTTTCATCCTTAGTTATAAATTGTATTAACTCACCACAGTATTGTGTGTGCTGCAACAGGCTTTTAATTACACATGTTCATTTTGCTGTATATTTGTAATCTGGAGTTGCGGGTAAGAAATGATTATAAAATCTGAGTTCTGCAGAAAGTTCTTTATATTTTTGATTGAAACTTAACATATTTTGCAGGTATGTCATGAATGTGACATTTGAAGGCCGAAACCTGTCATTTAGTGAAGAGGGTCACCAGATGTTCCCCAAACTAGTTATTATTCTTCTGGACAAGGATCGACAATGGGACAGGGTAAATATCTTCTCTTCTCCTTTCTCCCCTTTTCCTGTAATCTGTTTCTCACTTTTTTGTCCTAGTTTTTATTTCCTTCCTCTGTGATGTCCGTCACTGTGTCATTCCAGGTGTCGTCCTGCCACTTGAAGCACCTGTTACTGTAGCCTTTATATCACTCTACCCTCCTCCCTCCCTCTCCCTCACTCAGGTTGGCAAGTGGGAGAGAGGCGCTCTGACGATGAGGTACCATGTGTGGCCTCGCTTTGATCTGTACTCGGCAGCGAAGGAGCACGAGGACCACCTGTCCATCGTGACTCTGGAGGAGGCGCCGTTTGTCATCGTTGAAGACGTGGACCCGCTCAGTGGGACTTGTATGAGGAACACTGTGCCATGCCGCAAACAGCTGAAGCTCACGTGAGAGCTCAGAGTCAGATTTGGGCAAGAGGGGGGAAAAAAAGGAAGATTTTGTTGCATTTTTCCCTCAAATCCCTTAAAAAAAAAAAAATTGTGAAGCGGTGTGAAATATTTCAGAAACAGGTGTTAAATGAATAACTTTTTCTTTATGGAACTAGGTGTAGAAGTATTAATTTATACATTTGGATGGCTGAAAAAAAGAATGATTTAAATCTCCTCTAGTTGAATGTGTAACATAACCTCCACCAGCTTCATTTCTTCTAACCAGACCATTGTCTTGGTTTCTCTCATGTTTTTCTTCCTGGGCCCTATTAACCCTTCACCCTCATGCTATCCGCTCCTCCTCTATGTGTGATAATGAATTTTCTTCAGTTGCTTCGTTTTCTGTCACTGGCCTACCTGAAATCTCCTGAGGGCGTCCTATATCCTATGGCTCAGTGCTCTTTTTATTGACTGATCTTTCACCGTATTTTTTCATCTATTCCCTCATTCCCCTTTTCTCCTTTCCCCCATTGCATCGTTCAAAGAGACCCTCACATTCTGTATTTCAGTGACAGGAAGTTATTTGCCAGGGAGAGTACACAGGATTTTTCTTCAGCCTAAAAATCTCACTGAGTCAGATGCATAATGACGTGTAGATTTATCTTCATGTGCCTGAATCTTTACATATTTCAACCAAAGCTGAAATATGTGGAAATAACCCCTGTTACACCTCACACAAAATCCAGCCCAATAATCATTAACGTGTTTAATCAAAATGTATACCATTCTTTACTTGATCCCCTCTTTTTTCAATCTGATATCTTTTTTCTATCTGGACATACACAAAATCTCAGATTGTTAAGTTTGTTTGTGTTCCTTCCTCACCCCTTTCTTCCTCTCTGTATCCCCTCGCAGCAATCAGACAGGTGATTCAGGTATTTACATCAAGCGCTGCTGCAAAGGGTTCTGTATTGATATCTTAAAGAAGATCGCCAAGAATGTTAAATTCTCATACGACCTGTACCTGGTCACCAACGGCAAACACGGCAAGAAGATCAACGGGACGTGGAACGGCATGGTTGGAGAGGTGAAAACACTTTTATTTATCTTCATTATTCTGCATAAGTTCTTGGCACTGATTGTGTTTCACTGATCTGTGGGTCGATGGTTTTTCTGAAGTTTCAAGGCTAAATCAGAGGAAGAAAGGTAGAAGTTGTTCTAGGAAACCCAGCTCAAAATCAAAAAGAAGTTGCAGCTTTGCATTGGCTTTAAACAGATCAGAATACCCACAATGCAAGTTTGGTCGATGTCATACAGATCTGCTGGCTTATCAGCTGATTGTGTATTTCAGGGCTGAGAGAAAGACTGCAGCGGAGCTGGAGACATCACCATAAAACCTTTATTGAGCCAGCAGTGACTAAATATAGCTTTTTACTTAACCTAGATTTATAGACATATATTTCTGTGTGTTTCTCTATCAGAGCCAGTTTTGACCACCACCATGTTCACTTTTACAGCGGGTCTATATTTTCATTGGCATCCATTACCTTAAACTTTGTGGGTGTTGTGTCACTTTGGGAAATTTTAATGGGCTCCGGAAGGCTATACAAATACCAACTGACTAAAAATAAAGCAGAAATAAAAAACTAATTTAGTCTTTCTTTTTTTGAATTAAACCCAGCACACTTCCTGTGAGGGAAACATTAAGATTAAATGGATTTAATTTTTGATTATATAACACCCTTTATATTTCTCAGTTCAGTGTATGTGGGTTTATCTCTTCTACTCATCACTTTTACTGCTCACTCTAACTAATAAGCATTGCATAATATGTTTTTCCTCACAAAACAGACAACGCTACTTTGAGATATTCTTAATGTAAATATGTGCAGCTGGATAATGACTTTGGTGCCCATTAGAATAACTGTTTTATGACATTGCTTACTTAATTACCTGATTAAGATGTACGATTTTATCATCTTTATTTATGTCTGTAAGTTTCTCGCTGTCTTTGTAAGCCATTAAGCACCTTTACCCCAAACCAGCCCTGAGGGGCAGCCATGATCGTCTCTGTAAAACTCAGCATGAGAACAAAGTTCTTAATCAGAGATGGAGATGAAAACAAGGACTTTTAGAAAGATTAAGTCATTTCTAGAGAGAGAAAAAACACCCCCAGGGAAAGACCCACTTCTCTCCTGCACTCGTTTCACATTAGACATTCAGCACAATGCAGCCTTTACAAATCGATGTGATGTCCAACCTAATTGATTATGGAAAAGAACAAGCTATATCATTATCTTAAGAACAAAGAAGATGTTCACTGTGATATCTAAATACCGAATTTAAAGTATCTGTTCCTAAATTCCTGAAGTATAAACCAACATAAAGTCAAGGCAATGCAAATGTCTACTGCATTTATGCATGGATGCATTAGTCTTTAAATGCTTAAGTAAGCAGATAATGATTTCATTTGAAAGGAGAATAAACAGAACAACAGATGCAGAAAACAGAATGAAACAGAGAGTGAGAGAAAAAGAGAGGGGCCCAATATAGAAGTGTGAAAAGCAGAGAAAATAAAACTGTGTGTAGGATTCCTACTCATACATATTCTTTATTAACACAGTCTAATTCCTCCATTTGTATCCAGGCCAGAAGCTGTGTTAAATGTGGCGCTAAATTGCCTAAATGTGATGAGAGGGAGGCCAGGTTAGTAAAGTCAAACACTGACCCAGTGAAGTAGTGACTTTTGACCTTTGCTTTTACTTACAAATTACCAAAACAAAGTGTTGAATCAAAAGAGAGAGAGTCGTTTGTTCATGAGTTATAGTTCTTAGATATTCTTCTCATCACGTCTGTTTCCTGTGATCATATATCCATTGATCTTCAGTGTTTTCTTCCTGTACGAATCATTGTACGTCTCTGGTTGACCTCTAGGTTGTGTTGAAAAATGCGCACATGGCAGTGGGTTCACTCACCATCAATGAAGAAAGGTCAGAAGTTGTCGACTTCTCTGTGCCCTTCATTGAGACAGGGATCAGTGTCATGGTCTCCCGTAGCAACGGGACTGTCTCCCCCTCCGCCTTTCTTGGTAAGGAGAAACAAACCTGGGGCATCTGGCAGGTTCAACACTCAACCTAGAACATGTGCACACACACACACACACACACACACACACACACACACACACACACACACACACACACACACACACACACACACACACACACACACACACACACACAGACCAACACACTCACAGCATGATAAATGTAGTCACAAAAAGAAGTACTACATTTTTTTTCATTAACTAAGGACATTGTTTTTGTGTGTTGACCACATGGACTGTATTAGATATTAGCCACCAGGTAATGAAATGTGCTTTATAGATGAAAGCTGAAAAATTACTCGAAATTATATAAGAGCTCACTGTGGCTGCTCCTTCTTAGTGCATATTAACTGCCTACAATATTTCAAATGGATTCAAAAAATGTCCAAGAAGTTTTTTAACTAAATATTAGATGACTTATCCCTGTCACTGTACCTCCTGCTCCGCATTAAATATATTACTTCTCCCGTCGCTGCTTCAAAATGCCACCACACTGTGAGATTCACCTGTTAAACACTTTAAGTTTGAACTCTCAGCAGCAGAAGATGTAGGCAGTAATGATGGGCAACATGCTGCTTTTTTCATTTGAATTCATCTTGCATCTAACGGCATACTGAATCCAGCGAGACAGTAGCACACACAGACAATGAATACTAATACAAAGAAGCAGTGGTGACATTGAATGATTTCTGCTATAAAATGCTGACTGTGAATAGTTTCAAAAGTGGGCATTGATTAGATTAACCTTGATTTTTTTGAACGCTGACTGACCCCATGTGCTGACAAAGGTCCTCTGAGGCTCCATAGCTGCAGCTAAATGTACCTTGTAGTGACATTGCTTTTTGCCTGTGACTACAGTGATATCGTGTTTGTCACAATATATTCTGTGTGAAAATTGCTGAGTGCAAGAGGTGGAAAATGTGCCCATTTCTATGAGTACATCTGTCCATTCACACCTACCTACCTCCCTTTCTGTTACTCTCCTGAGAAGTGCTTGTTAGCGTTCACACAAACTCAAACACGGTCCATCAGTGTGAACCAGCGAGCACACAGCACAGCAAAACAAATAATCATGTTGATGCTGGGGGTGATTTTTTAAATTTGTTTAATTTGATTTAATGAACTTCCTCTCTGTTTCTCCCCACAACACCTCTTCCCTCCTCTCTTTCCTCTTCCTCTGCACCCTTCTGCACCCTCTACTTCACACGACTCCCCACTCACTCTCTCTCACCCTCTCCCTTACTCCTCTCCCTCTCTGTGTTGCAGAGCCCTTCAGCGCCGATGTTTGGGTGATGATGTTTGTGATGCTGCTGATTGTGTCGGCTGTAGCTGTGTTTGTGTTTGAGTACTTCAGCCCGGTGGGTTACAATCGCTGTCTGGCAGATGGGCGAGGTGAGAGAACTACACACACGCTCCCACACACACTCACAAACATAAGATCAGACCCTATCAATTAATGCTCCGAAGAGGTGACAATGAGGTCCATTTACAGGCAATGTCATGTTATGAAATGAATACTTGGTTACCTTGAATACACTATTCAAACATTCCCCCCTTTGTGTAAGGCCATTTTAAAAATCCCTTCTGAATGAGAGCTACTGAAGCTCTTGGACTCAATATCATTGAGTACTTATCTGCATCTACACTCACTTAAGCTCTTTCACTAATGAAAAGGATCATTGACTCGAAGCAGATCAGCGATCTGAAGTATTCTTAGCATTACTGTGTGAACGAAGACTCTTATGTTCTCGTATTACAATGTCTCTTTTCACTTCGACAATCTCAAATACTGCGCAACCCAGATACACCAGCACATTAAGGGCAGTATAACAGATGAATACACTTAACTAGATGTATTACCTTTATGGAAAAATATGTGCCAGGTTTAATGGTGTCAGACAGTATGGAACAACATTACACTGTTGAATCAGATTCTGCTCCAGCAGGCCATTCAAATCAATTTACCCATCAAAATCAATGGCTCAGATTCAATCTATTTTTTCTCCTCCAGGTTGTATTCAGCCAGCTCTGTTTGACTCCCAGGATTGCATTAGCTTGACACAAAAGCAGCCACTCAAAATGAAATCAAAAGAAGTGATGCTGTTCACAGTTTCTTTATCAAAGAGGGGATAAGAGTCGAGATGTTTTGTTTATTTGGTTGAGTAGTGTTTCTTGCAGTAGTGCTTTCTGAATGTCTCTGTCATAGCACAGTGCATGGGCATTTGCTGTTTAATCGGCAGATTATGTAACATTGTTTTCTTCTACTGCTTTTCCAGCTGTAGCATAATTGTAGCCTACTGTGTGCCCGTCTACTCCCCTCCTCCCTCTCTCTCTGTCTCTGATGTCACTGAGCTACAGTAGGTGGTGTTTCCATCCCGCCACCTTGTCATAGTACTGTAGAGAGAGGCTGGGCAGAGTTAGTCTGTAACAGCAGGTTGTCATGCTAGAGGCTGGAAGAGTGCATATAGTGTGCAGCACATCCTGCGATCACCTACAATCAGGTGGCATAACTCCTGTATTTGTAGCTACCATTTATCAAGTACCTCCCGTAGAGCCTTTTACAAGCAAACGCAAAACAAACCACTGGTATCTATAACGCAGATCAACATGATACAAAATAACATGACAAGATACGATATGACACGACAATATACAACATGATATGATACAATACGGTTTAGTTTAGTTTAGTTTAGAAAACTTTAATGTCCTCAACAAGGTAATTTGTAGTACAGCACAGCTTAAAAAAACACAACAACATGAAAAGTGCATCAGACACACAACAAAAGATAATCCAAACAACCCGTAGTAGCTGTTTTTCATTACTGCAATCAAACCTACTCCACGGACATGACATAATATTCACAGTAGTAGACATTGCTCTCTCGGACCAAGGTGATCCACAATCATATAGCAACAACCATAATTTAATGCAAATAAATAAAAAAAACACTGGGTGTACTTGTAGACAACCTTAGTTGAATCACTAGTGCACATTATTTAATTGAGTTATTGCCATGAAGATGAATGACTTTTTAGAACGATTTCTTCTTATCTTTGGGTATCTATACCTCCGACCAGAAGGGAGTAGCTGAAACTACGGTATGACACGACACGATACAATATGATGTGATACGAAACACGATGTTATCCCAGTAGGGAAATTTGTTTTGGACTCCAATGCTGCACATATTTTACTGTCTCTACAGTAATACATTTAAATAAAAACAAATCAGAACGTCAGAAATATTTAAGCAGTGAAACATAATACACCATACCCATCACAACAACAAATGATCTGTGGTCTTTAAAATCTTTGGCATCTGTCCTCTATTTCACTTTCTTTTTACCCCTCTTCACCCCCCTCTCAGAGCCCGGCGGTCCCTCCTTCACCATCGGTAAGGCCATCTGGCTGCTTTGGGGTCTGGTTTTCAACAACTCCGTCCCCGTGCAGAATCCCAAAGGTACCACAAGTAAGATCATGGTGTCGGTTTGGGCCTTCTTTGCTGTCATCTTCCTGGCCTCCTACACTGCCAACCTGGCTGCCTTCATGATCCAGGAGGAGTATGTGGACCAGGTGTCAGGCCTATCAGACAAAAAGGTGGGAATTTAAGGCAGAGCAAGGGGGTTATGGGGCGGAGGAGCAGCTGTCTGAAGTGCGTAATATGGGGATTTGTAAAATTGAACTGGAACCACGACAGGTCATGGTCTTGGGTTGCAACTTCTGTAAATAATAGTCTATACATGGTATGTTGGCTAAGCATGTGTGTTTAGTTAAGACAAAATAACAGAAAGCTAACAATTTAACAACTTTCTAAATGTTAGGATTCAATGAATATTCATTTAATTCACTTTCATTCAGTGTTCAGCTCAAGAGTTCCTGATTATTTTAGCCTGACAAAGCACTGTTAGATGAGCACAAGGGCTTAATATGACCCCTCATATTTCAAAGATAATCATTTAAATTGATCTTAAAGTAATTCAAAGTACAATTTAATACAGTCAGGATGATTATGTGTATAAAAAATGCTTAATTATAATACTATTGTTTTTACACTGTTAATCACAACACCTGATCTAAGGAAGGACAGGTGTCCTTTGCATTCAGCTTGATGTATGGTAGTGTATTAGTTTGTTAATTCAGGTAGTTTAGCCTTACAGTTATTTAGTAGTATTGTTTTTAAATAAGTTCTTCTTGTAAAAATCACACACACGTAGAAATATTTAAATCAAACTTTACCTTTGTTAAAATCAGCTGACCTTGTGGAATCGGTTGGCCTAGCAGTGTAAGCACACGCCCTATACACACAGTCACGCTGGTTCGACTCCCGGCCAAGACCCTTTGCTTCATATCTTCCCCCACTCTCTCCTCCCCACATTTCCTATCTCTCTTCAGCTCCTGTCTAATAACAGGAATAAAAAATTATAAGAAAAACAACAAAGTGCTGACCTATTCTACAATTATTCAAGCTACTCCCTGTAGCAGAAGTACACTTGAGTGAAAAAAAAATGTAACTGAAAAAATGAATCAACAATTTCTTCGAGCTAAGAGGAAGTTTTCAAATTATTTGTCTTTTCAAATCAATAGTTTAAAATCTTGAACTCGTCAAAGTGCAAAAATAAATAAAGAAGAAATGCACAGCCTCAGATCTGAGACAGCGGAACAAGCAAATCTTTCTCATTGTATGGGATAAATAATCAGTAATACTGGCGTGAATCAACTCAGCATGTTCTTGCATTTTAAACCAACAAGTTTAGACAGCAAACATTCAACCGATCATTGAAATATTAGAATGATATGTTGAAACTGTTGCTGATTGTTTCATCGATTTCAAGTTATTTTTACAGTCAATAAGGCTCTAAGGGATGATGTTTATAGCTTCTAAACTGTGAGGATCATTCAATGAAAATCGTCGACTGGGCCTTGAGATATTTGATGTGTGTCTTTGGGCTGCATGGTGGATGGTTTGAACTTGAGTTCAGTACATGTTTGTGCAAATGTGTCTCCAGGATTCTCCCATGTTTTTCTGTATGTTTAGCACAACCTTAAGCAGTTAGCTAATTTTAAACTACCAAAAGCACAGTCCCAGGCTCTTGCTCAACAGTGCATTAAAGGCTATTTGTTGCAGCTCAGTGCCTTTTTTTCATTCTAACAAGCACTTCTCTGTCATTTTTCTCTGTGTGGTTTCTTTTCCGGATAAATCCCCTCAACAGTTCCAGAAGCCTAATGAGTTCTCGCCGCCGTTTCGGTTCGGCACGGTGCCCAATGGGAGTACAGAACGCAACATCCGCAACAACTACAGGGACATGCACGCTTACATGACGAGCTTCCACCAGAAGAACGTAGATGAAGCTCTCTTCAGTCTGAAGAGCGGGTGAGGAGGAGAGGGGAGAGATAGAGACACATAAGAGGGAGGATGTGGGGAAGGAGGGAGTTAAAAAATATCTCAGCAGGGAGAAAAAGAGGCACGGTGGAGCTGTGAGGTCCTGGTCTGATGCAATATAGAGAAAAAGATGATCAAGGAAAAAGCAGAGAGAGACGGAGGGAGAGGGAGCATTCTGGGCAATGTGGGTGGGCAGCCAGTGGGTCTGTGTATCTGCCTGCTACTGGCACCCAGAAATAGCAGCATGGCCTGTGGTTGCTGTGAGAGCTTGCTAATATTCACTCTCTCTGCCTCTAAAAGCAAGTTAATAACTTCCTTTCCTCTGCACTCTCTCTCTCTCTGCCTGTCTTCTAATGTTTTCATCAAGTACTGACAAAGAATTAAGAATGCAAATCAGCCAAGTACCTCTGGTGTTTGTTGAGAGTTTGAGCTGGATGACCACAGAGGCCTGCAGAGCCCCGAGGCATCACTTCATGGTCGTTTGTCACCAAGCTGGAGACTGTCAAGTCAATTGACCTTTCATATCATTCATGTGAAAAGAATAGAAAAGAATATAGGGTGTCCCTCGGACTTTGTTCAGCTAAGACAGCCATGTGTGTCAGAGCCTGACATACAGGTTGTCCCAGGGTCAGTTTAGTCATTATGGCTGAACACTAGTCATACCTGAGCTTCTCCTCTACTGAGGGCCACAAGGATTGGTTGAGAGCTCCAGAATCTAGTAAGATCAGAAGAAGAATGTTTTTTTCTTTTTTCACTTGAATGTTGATTTTCCCTGTAGCAAGATTTTTAGAAAAGTTTGTTAATATATCAAGATGAATTCCCAGTCTGGTTATATTGATTATTTATTGACATTAGTTTTTCAATGGAAACAGGAAAAAATTATATCCATGACATGCATTGAATGTTCCAGAGCAGCTACTTTTCTTGTCGTTGCAACACAAATTTAAATATCTACTAACCACCTAATTTAAAGGTAAGAAAACACTCAAAACATGTATGATTTTGCGCAATTTATTTAAGAAGGCTCAACAGAGGACCACAGCATCAAATTGGTTTGCTAGCACCGCCTTATGTCCGCCTTGCAGATTAGCGTTCACAGGAATATGCCGTTTACGCTTTGTATTGATCGAGTGTCTGTGCCAGTTTAAACAGACACAGCCCAGATTTAGCTTCATCGCCATTGTATAGATCAAAATACTGCCAAACTGCGCCATGCTGCAGGATGCTATCAGTCATCTGTGCTTGTTTATGTCTGGATAGTAGAGCATTATAGCATTGTGTCAGTAGTGATTAACCGGAGCCACAGCCCCAACTACTGGCAGGTGGCCACTCTAAAGCTTAGACACAGATATGACAGGCATTTTAGGCTTACAATAAATATATATATGTTAATAGCTTGTTTAACCCACTAAGAATTCTGTTGCTGACTAACGAGGGTCGACAACATTTAATCGTTTTAACATGCACATCCATAGTATGAAGAAACTCATACCTCTAAGTGCATTGTTTTGCCTTGCAGTTTATACTATGGGACAATAAATCCCTTAAAATGTCATGTCATTTTACTAGCAGAACTTTGCAATTTGTCATTAAGTTTAAATAGAGGGTTAGAATTAAATCCCTAAACCTAATCACATAATTCCAGTTAACTCCTGCTACCTGGAGTGCTTCTCATCGGGCCATAACAGGTCAGCGAAGGTTGTAAAGTTGTTCATAGATTGTTTCATATAAACTAGTGTCCATAAAAGGAACCAAAATTAAATTGTTCTCGCAAGCTTCAAAGTGTAAAGTCTCATTGAGTGACTGTGGGAGTGATTTTCGACACATTTATCAGTTGGTACTACAGTAAAGGACAAACAAGAGGCTCCAAAACTATGACCATGTAAACTCTCACATATTTTTCTTGTGGTGCTCTGCAGCAAACTGGATGCTTTTATCTATGACGCTGCGGTGCTAAACTACATGGCGGGTCGAGATGAGGGATGTAAGCTGGTCACCATTGGGAGCGGTAAGGTGTTTGCCACCACTGGCTACGGCATCGCCATCCAGAAAGACACTGGCTGGAAACGAGCCGTGGATCTGGCCATCCTCATGCTGTTTGGAGATGGTAATTGCTTAATGTTTGTTTATATTGATAAAAAAAAGCTTTACACTGATTCCTTTCTTTGTTGTTTTTGCCTTTTATATTACAACATTATACCAATAACCAGAGGTTGATTGTCACTGTAATTGAGAAGACACACAAGTAGCGTACTATTCATGTATTTAGGGAGAATATGGTTTAAACTGTGTCCTATTTTTTATATATTAATATCCGTAAAGCGATTAGCCCCTTAAATAGGGCCTTAAAACAATATTACAGAAGACCCATTTGGATCCAGCGTTTTTTAGGAGCATTTAATTCCCCACAGTCAGTGCTGCAAATTTCATGAAACAGATCATAGTTGTGTGAGGGAATTATCAAACAAAGTTTAAACCCTGGTCATTGTTAGGAGCTTGGAAACAAGAAGTCATAGAAGTAGCTCTAAAGGAGTGTTCAAAGTGAAGGTGGTCAGTGCTTATTGTGGTGACAACCAAAGAACCTGCTGGTAGATCCCGTTGGTTGATGAGGCTGTCAGCAGCAGGATGAGGCCTCCTGAGCCAGGCTGGCACAGTTCACTCCTTCATCAATGGAGAGGAATCAGCAGGCCTGAGAGGCTGCAGCTGCTGCAGTTGCAGAAGAGAAAGCCTGAGTGTGGATAGAGTTTGTTTGGAAACTCTTGAGGTTTGGGCTGTTTTGATGGTTGAGCTTTGGGGACAATGTCAGCCTTAAAAAGCTGGAGAATCTGGTTATTGTCTGACTTGTTGTATTTGACATATTTCATCAGAGTCAAAATTAATTTAGAAACAGAGTCCCGGGTGTGGCAGCCCAGGATTGTGGAATAGATAAATAAGAAGGGAAATCTTACATAGTTCTTGAACTTTTAAGCCTTAGTACACGCATCTGTTTGAGTAGTTTCTCTACAACAGGACAGAGTTTTTCTGAGATAAACTGCTTCTTCATGTTTTTGGTCTCCTATAACTTGATCAAATCTTTGCCCCAATATAACGAACCAGAAAACAGTTTCAAGTTCTAGGGTGATAGCTGACATCTAAGAAGAAGCAGACATAAAAGCTGAAATTTGAACTCTTTCCCACCTTCAGCAGCTATTCAGTGTTATGAGTAGAGTGTAAAAGTAGACTACAGCGAGGGTTCATAACCAGAGTGTGTGTGTTTGTCTGAAAGTTATTAACAAATACTGTAATTGCAGCCTATCAAGGATAACTTGGGCAGTAAATCTCTGATTACACCAGCTCCTTATTATGGAAATATTCAAATGAATAAACAAACAGTTTTTTATACAACACTTTTTCAAGCACGGGTCACAAACAGATTCACATCAAACAACAGCAAGCAAGTACAAAGCACAGAACTCCTACAAGAGGAAGGCGTTTTAAAATCTTTAAAAATTAATACACCCATCAGCGGAGAGTTGAATCCGGGGTAAGTTACTGTGTAGCTTGAAGACAGAAATACTGGTGGTGCTGTATGTGCCACGGAGCAATGCTCTCCATTTGTAGGTCAGTTTTGTTTTGAGCCCCAGCTGCACTTGTGAGTTTAGGGTAGTGACCGAGAGAAGCCGGCCGGGCGTCTGGCGTCACTCTGAGAGGATGACGAGTGCAGTGATCCATGGGGGCCTCTACACTGAGCCGCTGCTGCTCGGTCATGATGAGCTGATTGAGCCAGTTGAGGTGGTTTGTGTTCATTGTTAGGATGCCCATTTGGCACCTCTGTTTGGACGGGTTGGCTAAAAATGACACTTAGCTAATTTAGAGGACACAGATGATGATGATGATGATGATGATGATGATGATGATGATGATGATGATGATGATGATGCAGGACACGCCACAGGGACATTTACCATCTGTTTGAGCAGCTAATGAGACAAGACACCTTTAGTTACGGACACAGAAATCAACGCAAAGCTCTCGGCTGCTGTTGTATTAGATGACATTTCAATGCTGCAACTGAACTAATGTTCTGCTGGAGATGATGTTAGCATTTTTTTGAACACTTTCTGAAGGTTCAGATAAACATTTAAGCAAATTACACTTCACAGAAAATCAAAGTAAACCATCAACCTTCTATTGTCTTACAGCCAGTTCTTCTGATTTAAAAAATATTTAAATTGTTTTTTAAAGAAAATCCTCATCACAAGTTTTTTTCCTTTGATATTTTTTATATTTTATGTATGAACACAGGTTACCCTTTGACACTTTCTATGCTACATGATCAAAACTTCTGCCAGCACATCATCTACTGTGGGATGACGCAAGATGGGTTTGAGAGCCTTGTACTGATATGATGAGATTGTTTTTCAAACCCCTATATCCAAGGTCGAGAATAAACAGTAAAGCATGGAATATCAAAGGTTAATAAATGAAAATAGATTAACTTATTTGAAAGTACTTAAAGTACTAATACAAATACGCATTACAGTAGACTTGATCTTTTGATACATTATTTGCAGGATCCATAAAACATGATCAGGACAATCCCACCTGAGATTGAGGCCTAACTTTCCGCATTGACCTCTGATTCTGTTTTTATACTCTTTAAGAGTGTGATAAAAACAGATTTTTAAAGCCATTTATCTATTTCAATCAACAGACCCACAACAACAGGCTGGTTGTTACACACTTTAAACTATCTTGTTAACAATAATAAAGCAAATAGTGCCCTAACGCATCACAGTGGCAAGCCTGAAAGGCATCCACCTTGTTGCACTGACATCCCTCATCAAGAAGGGCTTTAAGAATCTGGTCCTCGCTCATCTCAAAACCTGCCCGCCATCCAATCTGGACCCATTTCAGTTTGCGATTTGCCAGAACAGGAGCACAGAAGATTCCATTTCCACTGCCCTCTCCCACCTGGAAAACAGCATCTATGCAAGAATGTTCATTGTTCAAGGACTTGTTCAAGGACTTCAGCTCAGCATTTATAACCGTTATACCCTCCAGTCTGATCACCAAACTCCATGACCTGGGCATCAATACTTCCCTCTTTAACTGGTTACTAGACTTCCCAGCAGACCTCAGTCTGTTATGTCAGATTATCACACCTCCTCCACCTTCACCTTCAACACTGGTGTCCCTCAGGGCTGCGTGCTAAGCCCTCTCCTCCCTCTTCACCTTCGACTGCACGCTGATACACTCTCCATTACAACGTTTATAGATGACACAACTGTGATTGGCCTGATCAGCATCACCGAGGAGTTGGCTTCTAGAGAAGAGGTCCAGCACCTGGTAGCATGGTGTGCCAATAACAACCTGTCCCTGAACACCAAGAAGACCAGAGAGCTCATTGTGGAATTAAGAAGGACCAGTGGTGGCGCACACACCCCCAGCAGCATCAATTGGATGGAGGTTGAGCGCATGTCCCCCTTCAAGTTTCATCAGGGTCTCTTCTTTCTGAGGACACAAAAAAAGGTGCATCCTCAGATACTGGTGAACTTCTACCACTGCATCATCGAAAGCATCTTTACCAACTGTATCACAGAGTGGTAGGCAACTGAAACGTATTGCAAAGGGTATTGAAAACTGCCCAGCACATTATTGGCTCTCCTATCCTCACCACTGAGTCTGTCCAGTGCAAGCAGCGTCTAAAGAAGTAACGCAGCGGCGTGAGGGACAGCTCTCATACCAACCCTGGACTGTTAGCCCTCCTTCCCTCTGGGAGGCACTATAGAGCTCTTTAATCCAAGAACAGTAGGCTCAAGAACAGTTTTTTTTCCCTCCGCTGTCACCTTGTTAAACTCTGAGCAACAGAGATAAGTCGTCCAACATTCATGTACTGTAACAGGAGCTGTCTTATTATTGATTAGTGGACTTCAGTTAAACAGCACCTCTCTAAACTTCCAATCACTAATACCGTGCTTTACGCTACATGTCAGAATTCACTAAAATAACATGCACACACAGACTCTCGTTCACTGAGGCATGTGCTCCTGTGCAAAAGGTGTCTGCTCATCTGGATAGAATCTGATTCTCATTCACACACTCACTGATGGCTACGCTGGCAGGAGCAATTAAGGTTCAGTATTTTGCAGAGGGCACTGACATGCAGACTAAAGGAGAGAGGGATTGAACCACTGATCCACCACTTAGTGGACAACATGCTCTACCTCCTAAGTCACAGGTTTCCAAAATAACTTAAAGGCCTGGACGACTTAAAAGAGCCCACCTTTTAGCTAGTTCAGAGGGAACATACTTTCAGTCATAAAGTGACGTATGAACAAGTTAAAATCTTATTAAAGGATGAAGTAACTCTTTGATTTGGTCTCCTAAACTCAATTTCACAAGTCTTTTCTATTTTTGACATTCTTAGATGAAATCATTTGATAAAGAATACAACATAAGTCAATAGGTAAAGTAATTGTTCATAGGAGCTCATGTATTTTTACAGCACACTAAATCTTAATCTTGTGGGTGCACATTCATATTTTAAAGGGGACATATCACGCTTTTTTCATCAATATATATTGGTCTAAGAGGTCCCCAAAACATGTCTTTAAAGTTTATGCTCAAAAAAACACTTTGAAATCAGATTTTGGCATGCCTGAAAAGTCCTGTTCTTCATTCCTCTTCAAAACACTCTGTTTTCTCTCTGACCACGCCCCCTCCGGAAGTGGATGTGCCTCGGCTCTCCAGCACGTTGATCTAATGTTTACATGTTGGCTGAATATACACGGCTGCTCAGAGATCGCGTTACTTCAACCCTCTGAATCTGATCCTGACGGAGAGGCGCCTGTAGCAGGACCTTTCTGAACGATTGGTCACAGATTTAGTGTTTCTTGTTGTTTTATTTATCAGTATGTAGACGTGTGTCTTGGTACACAGCTACGAACATGTAGCTATGTGGCTATGCTAACTAGCGCTAGCACTTATCCATGATAAATAAAAATCATCCACTAGATCTTCAAATCTGCAGACGTGGGGAGTAAAACCGACCTCTGCCAGAAAGGCAGCAGGACCTTTTATGAAGGATTGGTCACAGATTTAGTGTTTCTTGTTGTTTAATTGTCAGTATGTCGACGTGTGTCTTGGTACACAGCTACAGCTACAGCTACAGCTACAGCTATGAACCTATAGCTATGTGGCTATGCTAATTAGCGCTAGCACTTATCCATGACAAATAAAAATCATCCACTATATCTTCAAATCTGCAGACGTGGGGAGTAAAACCGACCTTTGTGTTTATTAAGACAGCCTACAACTAGCATGCCTCCCTCCTAAGCGCCTTGTTAGCACACATTTGTGCAGGTAATGAAAAACAGGGGAGGGATTCAGTATTATTTTATACAGTCTATGGGCTGAACAAGCTCCGAACTCTGACTCCGTGACAGACCGGATATTGTTGTTACGTAACAAAAACACGGAAGTCTGAAACGGCTCGTTTTACACACATTTACAGAAAGGTGTAGAAATCAAAACAGGGGCAGAATGGATTTTTTTCATTCTCGGGGGTTTGTAGACATGCCAGGGACACATATTTCAGGTAAAGAACCATTAGAAAGTCAATTTTGCATGATATGTCACCTTTAACAAGGATGTGACAGAATAGAAGTTACATGAATGTTGTACAGCATATATTTGACTGACAGGTATGATGATTTTTCCCTTTTTGCATGCAGAAATGGAAAGAGTCTCTAAAAACAGTCCCCTCTAGTACTGAAGTGTATCTTGTGCTTCCCTTATTCACTGCAGAGCGAGTGTCTCTGCTTTTGAAGAAGGAATGAAGGTCTTTGGGGAACAGGGACTTAGAATAAGGGATATTTAAATGTATAATCGGCTTTTGTTTTGGCAGCACTTTAACATTTTGTATCTGAGGAAAAGTGTCTTCTTAAAGACACTACCTCCTGATGCGAATCCTTTCCTTTGGCGAACAAACCAACAGTCACACTCCACCTCCAGAGACTGTATGTGCTCCATACTGCTCACCACCTGCCAGAACATATACTGTGCAGCAGGCTGATAAACACACACACACACACAGACACGCACACACACATGCATGCACACGCATGCACACACACACACACACACACACACACACACACACACACACACAAAGCCGTCGATGTGCTATCACTTTCTATCCCTACGTGAGTGATGGATGTTGCGGTCAGCACAGACAGAACACTCACCTTGGATCAGATCTGTAGGAGATAAATCGACTTAGACTTCCACATGCACTGCTGAGTGATGCTCACTAAAGTGCCACATGTTTGCATGTTTGTGTGTCTGTGATATGTGTGTGTTGTGGCTGTGTGCAGGCCTGAGTGTGTGTTCCCTTGAGATTAGACAACATGTCTGCACAAATTTACCAAATGGGAGTAAAGTCTTATTGTTCTGTCGACTGAGTACATAAAGCCGGCACATCAGACATTACCTCTCATTACTTCTACTGTCAGCACACATACTTTAGTCCAGGTTGGACGATCAGACTCATCCATGTTTGCTCACATCTGTCCCTCCCTGTTAAGAGTCCACACATGAATATGATGTAAGTCATATGTGCGGAGAGAGCATCAGCAACCGCCTACTTTCAAGAAACAAAGTGGCATTACCTCCGAACAGATGAAGGGTCAGGAGAAATGTGGGAAAAATTAAGGAGATTAGCAAGGAAGGGAGCGATGGGAAAGATGACGGATGAGAGCAGAAGGAGGATTACAAAGCAGAGAACAATTATCACGATATAGATTTCAATTACATTCTGCTTATTGATCCAGTTCCAGTGATTCTATTTGGGTCATGCTGTTGAGCTAAAAACAAATGCATTCACACAGACTGAAAAGCACGGTGTGTGTGTTGGGGAGAACATTTAGTCCTGCTCGAATCTGCGTTTTGAAAGACGAATCAAAAGTGTCAGAGTTAAACTCGCTCTATCTGGTGAGCAATTTGTAGCTACCATTGCTGTTCTAAAGATACATTTCTAAAAATGTACTGTATTTGCTTCTCCTTTTTTTCAGAGCCAAAATCTCTTTTCTTCCGATTGCCATAGAAACATTTTGGCAGACATATCTGTTCTATTTGAAAATTTGGACTTGAAGCTGAAGCTAACACATTTGCTAGCTTAGCAACAAGACTTGAGGCCTGGTACCGAACCCAGTTACTCTTAAGCTAATATAAGTTGATGAGTTTTCTTTGGAAGTACCGGAGATTGATATACTTTGGATAGCAAGACCCAGCTGTTTCCCTCTACTTCTAGCATTTAGGCTAAGCTAATTTTTTCCTGGCTTTAGCCATGTAATTAATGAACAGTGATAGGGACAGTATCTCATCTAAAGAGTGTTTTTTTCCCACAAAATGTTACATTTCTTTCATGACAGAATTCATGGACCCTAGCACAATTGACATGAAATTATTAGCCCTTGGAATTTTACATGTCTTTGTCATGTGCTACCATTTTCAGTGGTCATAGCAATAAAATTTAGCAAAAATGTCTTTTCAACTTCATGTATGATAGTGATTACAAACAATGAATAAGTATTTCTATTATCTCACTGGGCTTCATAAGGTAAGAATGTCTTTGTTGAAACTAGTTCAAAGCCGTCCAAAGCAAAAACACAACCATTTGAACACCGTTTGTTGTGAAAATAATGTGTACGGCCGGTTGATCTCACACCGACACACTAGAAACAGATCACCAGTGCATATCAGACAAATCTCCCTGGACATATTCTCTGCCCTCAGCACCCCCCACAACCCCAGAGATGTGGAACTTAGTGTCAGACATTTTGGGGCGGAAACACTTGTCACATGACTATGCACACTTCCTCCCTGAGGACTGTGAAGTCCCAGCAGGCAGTTTGTTTTTGCCAAACAAGGAAGGGATAGCCTTGCATAAGCAGTCTTTAATGAGGATCAACCTCAGGGGGGTGTTCAGTCAAAATAATGTGATGTGACATTTGTTGCACGTACATGAGACCTGAGCTGTTTTTGGCATCAACTCCTCATACAAAAAAAAAACGTGTCCTCTCTTTGCACTCACACTTCCGTGTTCAGGCACCCAAGGGGGAACTTAGCCCAGTGAGCAGGTCACACTTACAGTAACACCAACGCAACCATACAGTCACCTGTGTGTGTCTCTTCCCTCCAGGTGAGATGGAGGAGCTGGAGGCCCTGTGGCTCACTGGCATCTGCCACAACGAAAAGAATGAGGTGATGAGCAGTCAGCTGGACGTGGACAACATGGCTGGGGTCTTCTACATGCTCGGAGCCGCCATGATTCTGTCATTACTCACCTTCATCTGTGAACATTTGTTCTACTGGCAGCTGCGCTTCTGTTTCATGGGCGTGTGCTCCGGGCAGCCTGGGTTCACCTTCTCCATCAGCAGAGTGAGTGCAATTGTATTTTGTTTTAGGTTAGACCTCAATAATCCTAACAGAGATTGCAGAACAGAGATTCCTCACATGGACAGTAGAATAGATGGACATGGTCTTTGTGACGTCACTCAATGGTTTTTGAAGTAGAGTTTTGAAGCCTACCATTGGCAGTCGCCATATTGGAAATGCTGACTAAGTCCAACTTATGGTCGACCTCACAAGAGGCAAAGATGTGGAGTCGAGGTGAGCTTTAACCTTTTCATTGACATCTACAGAGTGCCTGCTTATTGGTTAAGTCAGCCGTGCCCCTGATTATGTGGAACTAGTAACTTCAAAATTAACTAAAAAAGATTAACCCCCCGAACACTGTGTGCCAATTAAGAAATGAGGTGTTAGACCAAAATTTTTTTATGTACCAGGCTTTAAACCTCTGAAGCGGAAATTTGAAGAACTGTAGTTTTCAGTACTTCCACATCTGCTTCATTTCTCAATTTGGAGGTTTCACATTCCATTCCAGATTCCATATCAGTAAATAACAAAAGAGACAATAAAGCAATCTCTAAACTGCCTTCTCAATGAACATTTAAACTTAGATGTACCCGTGTTTAATGATAATCAGAAAATCATTCCTGCAGCAATCACAACAAGCATAAATGCTTCAGCAGACCATTGCTCTCACTATTTTGATTGACGACAAGAACAACCAGGACCTCAAAGTGTTAAAAACTCCTGTAGCCCTTATTAAGCCCAATGCTTATCAGCTTTATGTTAAAGCAATAAAAGCAGCTTACTATGCTGCACATCCTCCGCCTGATCACCTAAAGGTGTGTTTGTGGATGTCTCAGCACTTGGCTTAGCACAGTTTTCGACTCTGTACAAATGGGTCACTTAGCAAGGTGTCTCTCTGTTATTGAAACAGGTCATTTTGGTCCATATAAACAATCACTTGAGGTGTTAATCATTTGCATAATATTACCTCTTAAGAAAGATGGGGTGGGCTTTGTTGAATGCAAATTGTCTCAATTATTTTTTGCCTGAGAAAAGGGCACTAGTGTTTATGTGTCTGGTGTTGAGGCAGAAGGTGTTTCTAATTGTGATATAATTTTGTTTACACCTACTCAGACTAACCTGTAAGCAGTGAATACAGATCTGGCCTTGAGCACTTCAGAAACACTTGGGTTTTTTCTTCTCCGATTTTCTGTTGAATTGGCTGCAATCTTGCTCTCTTTTAAGCTTCTAAAACTCATATTTTTATGCAAAATATAAGCACCCCTTTTTGCACGGTAGCTTTAAGATCCACTCTAAGCTCTAATGTGCTTGAGGCTGGTGGTACTTGTTGCATTACAGCATCAATTTTAAGTGCCAGCATGCTTTAAAAGTGGCTTCTTTTACTCGAGTGGTTTCGTAGCCAGATAACTTTTTTTCATGCCTGGTTTAACCCACAAGTTAAGAGGGAAAAAGAAAAAAATAGATGATTGGAGAGGTACAGTCAGCATATCTGGCTTTTCCCTGGCTTATAATGAGGCTGAGGTGGTGCCTCCCACACCCTATGGTGGTTGCACACACCATACTTATGCAACTAAAGCAAAATATTTAAGGAGTTAAACACTTTTTTAATTAAAATACAATGTGACAACCAAATTCAATACAACATAATTTATTAATTTACACAGTGAAAAGAAAAGTTGTTTAAAGATAAAATATTGTCTAGAGTTCAGTGACTCTTGTCTTAGTGTTGGGTTTCCCCTTGCTGATTCTCCTCTACTCTGTTAATCCAGTGCAGAAAGCTGTATGAGCCTGCATATATCATCAGAGCTGTCACTGCGACTCTGGGCTATAGCCTTTGCACATGGGCAGTGCGACTTAACCACTTTGCCAAACTAGTGCCTCAGCCACCTTACACTTAAATATGCAGACCCCGCATATAGAAAGTTTAAGGACTGAGAAATGATCAGGTTTGATCAAATACAGAGGAATAAAAAGATCATTCATGATTAAGAGAAAAATGTTTGCATCACAAAGGCAGAGGAAAAAAGGGAAGACAGCGCTATGCCAGCAACCTCTGTTCTATTTCCTTTCACAGCAGCTCTAGAAGCTAAAGATAGAGAGAGATAAAGACAGACAATCCCATTGCAGCGGCTGCTGCTCACCTGAGCACCCGGAAATGGAGATAAAACAGACACAAAAAGCGAGTGGAGGCATAAAAGGAAAGGGGGGTTGACGATTCAGATTCATGAATGTAGCTCTGTGACTAAGAGACAGACAGAAACTGTTTCTGACAAGCTGACGCCTTCAAGGAATGTCAGCCTGCGAGCTGGCTGGTGGGTAGTGTGTCCTCAACCTTTCTGATTTGGCTGCCGCTTCAACCACAGATTCCCTCAGCCCCTTTTTAAACACGCTTGTTTGACTTCACTCACATAGGCTTCCCCCTGCTCTTACCAAGTAACCACAACAGTCCACACATACTGATGGATTATGGCATTTTAAATTGATAATTCGAAATGCAAGTCAAACTTTTGCAAGTGATTAATTTCCTTGACAGTGTTTTTTCTATATGACGCATCTAAAAAGATTATGAAAAACCTCAACTAGAGAGCCAGTGTCATCATTGTCAGCTGGTTTTAAATGACATTGATCAAACTTATTGATTAGGGGTAAAAAACAAGAGCTAAGTTCAGCCCTTGTGTTATCAATCAAGGCTTTGATCTGCGTATTCCCCTCTCACTTAGCTCACTGTGTGAGGTGGAGTGTTAAACAGCAGCACTAAGGCTCCATGATGTTCCCCTGAGAAAAGTCATCGGTGAACTCAGCCCCTATTACTGTCTAATAGTGTGTAAACAAGAGGGTGGTCAAAGTGAACATGGCAAAACATTAACCTCTCTGCTTCTGTCTGTGTCTGTCTACCTCTCTCTGTCCGTCTGTCTGTTTCTGTGTCTGCTGTTTTACTCCTCTCCAACAATTACTACCCTCTGCTTCCTGACTTCTTACTAATGCCTTACATTTTAATGTTGTTTTCTTCTCACTTATATGCCTTACCTCCCTCACTCCTATTCTTTTCTTCCTCCTATGGCCTGTCTCACCTCTCTTTCTCTCTCTACCTCCCTTCTCTTGTAATTTTTAAACTCCAGGGTATCTACAGTTGCATCCATGGGGTACAAATTGAGGAAAACAAGTCAACCATAGACTCACCCTCGTCCACCATGAAGAAGAACATGAACAATACCCACTCCAACATCCTGCGGTTACTACGCACTGCCAAGGACATGACCGCCGTCCCAGGTATTAACGGTTCTCCCCACGCCGCTCTGGAGTACAGCCACAGCGGGCGTGACCCTGCTATCTATGATATCCAGGAGCACCGGCGCAGCCTGGTGGGTCACCCAGTAGACTGCAAGCCGGCTCCACCCTACCAGCCAGAGGACAACATGTTCAGTGACTACATCAACGAGGTGGAGAGGACTTTTGGCAACATGCCCCTGAAGGACAACAACCTGTACCAGGACCATTACCTGCACCACCACCCGGCCTCGGCTCTGGGTATGTCCGGTCCCCCGCCCAATAGGCCGCGTAGCTTAGGAAGCGCTAGCTCGTTGGAGGGGGGCATGTTCGATTGTGACAGTATAGGGGGAGGGGTAGCACCCATCTTCACCACCCAGCCCCGCCCCTCCATGACTCACAGGAACACCAGTAAATTTGACTTGATTGCTGGCCATGCCCCTGCGGAGTCCAACCAGGGTGGGTTCAAGGGAAGCAACGTGTACGGCAGGTTTTCTTTCAAAGGAGGTGCATCCAGCACGGGGCTCATCGGGGGGCAAGACAGGTACTTTGGTGGGGGTGGGGCAGGCTCGGGGGGCGATGATGGGAACATTCGCTCCGATGTTTCGGATATCTCCACACACACTGTCACCTACGGCAACCTGGAGGGCAACAACAAGCGGCGTAAGCAGTACAGGGACAGCCTGAAAAAGAGGCCTGCCTCTGCCAAGGTCAGGCGGGAGCATGACGATATAGAGCTGAGCGGCTTCAGGAGGAGACCCCACCACCACACCGTCCACCACCACTTCCCCCAGGGTTCCCTGGCACACCGCACGGTCTCACCTCCCCTGGAGCGGAAGAGGGGCGGAGGAGGGGGTAATTCTTCACCTTACTTATTCCGCAAAGACAAAGAGAACCTGAGGGATTTCTATGCGGACCAGTTCCGCTCCAAGGAGGGCAAGGCCATGTGGGAGCAAGAGGGGGGAAGTGGCGGAAGTGGTGTAGGCGGTGGTAGCGGTGGTGGTATCTGTAAAAGCTTAGTTCCTGTAGAAGACTTCCTCAAAGGTAAAGGCATGAAGCAAGAGTGTAAAGGTGGGCTGGGGTCAGTGTCAGCAGGGCAGCAGGCTCACACCTGCTGGGAGAAGGGGGTTCCTGGTATAGGAGGGGGAGGCATAGCTGGTGGTGACTGGGAGTGTCGTAACTGCCACAGTGTATGTCACCACAGTGGGGGAATAGGGGGAGGAGGCACATGCTCAGCTAGTGCAGTTGGGGGAACAAGTAGTCGCCCCAGCTCTGCTTCCAGCAAGCGCTGTGACTCGTGTAAGATCCAACCAAGCAACCTTTACAACATCAGCGAGGATAATAACATGGTGTTTGCTGCAGCGAAGAGTAGCGTAGGACCAAGCCAACCACAGACTCAGGCACAGCGCAGGAAGCTAGGGCCAGGAGGGAGGGTGTTACGGAGGCAACACTCATATGACACATTTGTTGACCTACAGAGGGAGGGGTCAGGCCGCATGGGAGGGATTGGCGGGGGTGCAGGGGGCCAGTTTCCCCAGCCCCGAAGTGTGAGTTTGAAAGACAAAGACCGCTTCATGGAGGGCCCGAGTCCTTACGCCCACATGTTTGAGAGATATTCAGGGGACAGGGAGTCTCCCATGTTCGCAGGAATAGGCGGGGACAGGGCCAAAGGGGGCTCCTCCTTCAGTTTGGGAGGGTTGCATCAGCGGTCGGTGGGGGAGAGAGACCTTAGGGACAGAGACAGACCTATGATGGGAGGTGGGGGCTGTGGTGGTGGTGGCAGCAGAGGGGCCGGGACTTACTCCTTGTCTAAATCTCTCTACCCAGATAAGGTGAACCAGAACCCATTCATCCCAACCTTCGGCGACGACCAGTGTCTATTACATGGCGCCAAACCATACTACATCAAAAAGCCACAGACGCAGCAACAGCAGCAGCAGCAGCAACTTCTCAACAACAGCCGAGGAGGAGGGGACTTCCGCGGCTCCATGGGAGCTGCTTCCTATTTACCAGCATCGGCCACTGCTGGGGTGATGTCTAATGTGGCCCCCAGGTTCCCCAAAGAGCTGTCTCTGGGCGGGGTGGGGAACCACCATGGGTCCAACAAGCTACTATCCGGGGGCAGGGACACATTAGGTCTGGGGCAGGGACAGAGACCTTTCAATGGTGCCAGCAATGGACACGTTTATGAAAAGCTCTCCAGCATTGAGTCAGACGTCTAAGGGTGAAGACAAAGGAAGAAAAAGAAAGAGAGAAGAAAGAGTGGGTGAAGAAAAGAGGGTGATGGAGGGGAAAAAGGAGAAACATCACAGTCTGAAATGTTCTCGGTTAAATAGAACAAGCAGACACAATACTGTGTGTGTTGTTCTCACTCTACTAAATGGAACAAATTTGGACGATGCACAGAGGCCACTGCAGGCTAAGCTGTGGCGAAGTCCGGCGGGAGACGAGATTTTAATGAGAAGAGAGGATTCTGGTGCTGCTCCGACACTCAGAGAGAAATGGGGGGTGGGTGGCGGGGTGTAGGGAAAAATGGTGAAATAAAATCTCCTGTCTCTGCTCTCTTCACACACTTGTTGTCTTTCCCCCCCTCCTACAGATCTTTAACACCAAAACAAACATTTTGTTCAGCAACGGAAATACAATCATGATTGAGAAATCAACACTTCTGTTGAAGTAACAGGGTAAACTAATAATAATTGTATTGATAATGTTAATAATATTATTAAATATTATTCCAGTGTTTAATGATGATTGGTTGGATTGTTTTAAAATTTAATTCATTTAAATAGTTCGTGTTACATATTTGTATGATGTTAATTCTTTCTTAGCTTACCCATATTACAGGAGACTGCTAGATCAGTTGTTAGCACAGATCTTCTTATTTTTGGGTTCCTGTAATTTGGACTCTTCTTTGCTATTAATTCTTCATGTTTGAGTTTTTATACTTTTCTTACATTTGATTGCTGTGAAGTGTATGTGAAAGGCATGACTTGCTGAGTACATTCTGTGTACAAAGAAATTTGCAACGTTGGTTTTTTTTCAGCTGCAAAGAGCAACATCATCATACTGATTTGCCGTTTCCTCTTGCTTTTTTTGCTCGACTGTACCAAATGGTTCTCACATTTAGAGCTGGATGTGCCTTAAAGGATAAATACTGATTTTTTAAACGCGGTCTGCTCTGTGAGTAAACAGATCAACCTGCAAACAATTAGACCAGTGATAAAAGAGTAAGAGTACACCTGAAAAAGTCTCATTTAAGGGTTAAGTTTTAGTAGCATTTCAGAGGTTTGGGTTTTTCAAACAATGTTATACCTTAAAGCAAAACATAGAAATTGCTGCAGCAGAGAAAGCTGAATCTCTTGAACAGTCTCCCTTAAAGAAAAAAGAAAAAAACAGCAGGACAACAAGGGTTAAAACCACAGTGCCATGATTGAAGGTATTATCCCGGTCATCAGGTATGACAGAGCTGCGATGCAGTAAAAGGAATCCAGTTCAAAAATAACAATAAGAAGCTTGTCATTGTGCTAATAACTCCTCAATTAAATAAGCGTCATTTCTCTTCACCTCCTTAAACCCCTCCATTTATTTTTGCCTGACATTTAACCCAGGAACCAACTATCCATTAAATAAATCCCATTTAATGTCTGCTTGTTGCTCCCACTGCTTTTCATTGGGCCTAAGTCAATTGGCCGTGACAGTTTGTGAGTTCAGGACAGAGACATAATGAACTCTCAGACTAAGGCCTCTTACTGAAATGAGCAGCCTGGCATGTTAATTATTTCATGATTACAGCCATAAGCCCTGTCTGCTGTATTAGATGGTCACATTTAATGATGGCCAAAGTCCAAGTGTTGGAAATTTTCACTCTGAGAGTGAAAAGGACCACAGCATGCGGTTCAAACCACACAAGTAAAACATTCCGAATAATGTCAGGAATTAGGCTTACTAGCAGACATTATTATGCTAACTCTGTCTTGGCATCATCCAAAATGTTTGTACACAGCTGCCCTATGATTTAAGAGAAACAGACTGATAGTTTTGGAGATATGCTAATCTGCTTTCTTCTCAAGGTTTATGTGATATGGCTGATTCAACTATGGCTGAGAAAACACTTAACATGGACCTGGAGCTAGCAGTCAGGTAGCCTAGCTTGGGATAGAAACTAATCAAGGCTAAACAGTAAGCATACATTGTTTGAACAGGAACAAATGTTGTTTTATTAACATGCTAAATCTTTTATGTGAACGTGTGGCATTTTGTCAAGTTGACATCGCTAATTTGAAAAAAATAAACCATCAGATCACACATAATGTTCCAGAAAAGGTACAGGGTGTTAGCTCACAAGCTTTGGAGATGCTGGTGGGCAGTTTTTGATATCTTTGGACAGAGCCAGGCTCATTTTACCCCTGGTTTTCCAGTCTTCAAGATAGTGTGCACTTATATGCTAGCACTGGCTTATTGTTTTGAGTGCATTACTGATCCTCTCATCTAACTCTACAAGATTTTTTTAGGGGGAAGGGTTTTCATAACATCAACCAATTCCAACAACACTTGTAGTTTAAACCAACTCTTTTTACCAAACAGACCATAAGACATCATGTTAGTATGCACTGTAGCATTGAATTCTTCCTCCACAACATTGCTTTTATAAGGTAAGATTTGGATGAAGAAAAGTCCCTTCAATCAATCAAGGTGCTGTGTGGATTATGTCCTCTGTCGACACCTAGAGAAACAAAGAATAAGGTGGAGGGGGTGTGCTGTCCTTAATGCATGTGGCACATTTAAGAGCTAGCTTTGCTTCAGAGTCACAGGACGTCACTGCAAAACACATTATAAAGACTAATACATAAGTGGTATTTTGTCAAGTTGACAGCTCTCTCTAGAGTTACAGCATCTTTAGCATTTGAGATGACTCCTTTTCTTGGTTATTGATAGTTTTTGTTCCTTCACTTGACCTTTAATTGTTTTACCAAACCAAATTTAAAAACCTAAGCACAATCTGACTGAATGGGTTCAGTATTTAGTTTGTTGTACAGCCCAGTCAAAGCTTTACACGACTTTCCTTCTCTTGGTTGACAAGTCAGTATGTATGATACTAGGAGGTCTCTGGTGTTTGGGAGGACTTGCATGTATACACTTTTTCTTTATTTCTGTTTTTGATATTAACTTTTAGCCCAGAAAAAAATGGGTGTTTTAGAACAATACTTGGAATTTTAACATTTTCACTGGTACTGATGATCCATGTAGTACTGTGGACCTGTGGACGTGTGTATGTGTGCGTGTGAGTGTGTGCTTGTTTGTGCAAGAGAAGACACCAATCTTACAGTCCAAATTTTGGTTTACAAAATCTGTCTGAATTTGACTGAAAAGTTCGCCAGGATAGGGGACAGCTTTTATCATAATGTTATACAAAGACTAATTTACTTGATAGTTTTTGTAAATTATTTGTAACAAGGTCTTGGTAATTACATTCACTGTCACTGAAGACGCCTTCTTCCGTTGAACTATTTTCCTCGTTTTTTTCCCCTTGGATAACTTAGTACGTTTCTTTATTTCTGTCCTTGTATGTGCCTGATTACATACGCTTGATTACCTCTGTGTGTGCTCATATGGAAGTGAGGCAGAGTGTGTGTGAGAGATTACTGTTTATTGTACGTGTACTATAAAACTGTATGTAAATACTTTACCTCACACTCATGGACTTTTGATAAAAACTGTAAAAAAACAAAAAAACAAACAAACAGAGAATAGATCTATTTGGAATAAATCTGATTCATAGAGGTCCCCTTGCAGAGTTGCTTTTATAAAGACTTCAGGCCAGGATGTGTGCAATCGTTTATTATTACTGAGCAAATGTGCACATATGAGAAGTCGAGGTTTGTTTGATTTGTTTATTTGTTTGGATCTGGTCAAAGACCAGCAGAGTAGGTTGATTTCTCAAAGGAAAACTGTAAAGCACCATCATTCATCGATGATACACAGAAAGCACAATAGATAAACTATCTGCGTTTTTACAAGCAAGTCTCATTTCTTTTGTTCCTCTTTGGTTTATCTTCTGATTTGTGTTTTTGCCACAGAGGATCGAACAACTCTGCCCCCGAGCTGTACAGATTGTGAAAAATGTACATATGACATAAAAATCCAGTTCACCCTCACATTTTTTGTATGGAGAGAAATTACTTGTGTGAAGAGAGTATTTCAAATTTGATTGAATATTTAGTAATTTTGAAAATGAGATTAAACACAGTCAATGTGAATATAAGTGCTGAGAAATATTATTCTTCTGTCTCTTTGGAATAAAAGTGTTGAGTATTAATAAAAAATGAGACATCTCAAACTTTTCTGTCTTATTCTTTTATTTCCCCTCCAGAATCCTCTCGTCAACAGGCTGCGGAAAACAACAGGACTTGTTTCACATATTGTGTTTGTGTTTCACATTCAAATGAGTACATGTTGCAATAAATCTTATTATGCATCCCATATGTGATGAGTGGATGTGAGATAATGGATGCAGCTGACTGTCTTCTTCTCTTTTTTTACATCTTTTGCTGGTCCCTTTCTTGTTCTCTCGTCATGTGATGTAAGCACCATGTTGGACTGGTCCAAAAGGAAAATAAATGAAAGAAGCATGGTGATAAAAGGTGGAGCAGCAAAGAATATTGAGAAGAAAAAAAGTGATGTAAACTGAGCCGAGCAGAGAAGATCAAAGTCGTCAACCCCCCTTAAAAAAAAACTCACTCCTCCTCTCTCCTTAGAGTGTCTCTTTTACTCTGACAGCCTCGTCCAGCAACAGGAGTTATTTAAAGAAACCTGCAGGTTGGAAAATGTACAGATGCCTTCTTGTGGGTGTAGATCTGGTGGGAGAATTTGAACATCTGCAGTCAGCTGAATGCTGACACAGAACGAGGTGAGGCGCTAGAAGTAATCTCGTAATCCATTTTATCTCCTGCTTCTTCTCCTTAAAAATCCAATGTTTACTATTTTCTCTCGCAACCATCTATCCTGTTCACTTGTTTCCTAACCAACAACCTTGGTATGCATTGCAACACATGTAACTACTTCTTGACAATTAACTGTTACCTAGCAACTGGCTCTTTTTCCAGAGATGGGGGGTGACGAGGGGTGAGGAGAGAGAAAGTGAGGGATGGGTAGGAAGAGAGAGAGAGATTTATACAGTATTACCACCACATTTTAACTGGATTGGATGCAACAATGCATTGAAAATACAATACCAAAATAGGAAAGCACAGCCTGAGCTTAACGCCCACACATGGCAGAGTGGAGAGGGAGAGGAGGAGGAGGGCGGGGGGCTGATGTACAGATTACAGTGTGATTTTGAAAAGGAGAGAGAGAGGAATTATGGGGACACAGAAGAAGAATAGATGAGAAAGAAATGTGCAGATGCTGGTGGAAAGCGATGATAAAATGACATGGAGATGTCATGCTGCAGTATGTGCAGTGGATGATAAGTAGAAGAGAAGCTGAGAGAAACTGGTTACTGTAGAAACAATTGGCAAAGTTTTAATGAAAGTAAAATAACTTTGGCTAACTTTGCCCACAACACACACTCACACACAATCACCATAGGCAAACAAACAGTATAATTATGTTAGCAGATAATAGGCACCCCCTGCTGGGTCCTCGAGGACGAATCCTGACTTCAGATGGGTAAAAACAAAAAGATCAGGCCTGCATGAATCAGCGGGGGTGTTACATGTGATCACAGCAGCAGGCAAGCACTGACACCATGTGGCAAGAACAATTATTGTTCTTGCCACTATTACTTTGTGTCATTCAGGATATGTTGCACAGGTGGATGGGAATTTTTGGGCTGAATTATCTTCAGTGCTTTCCTGACAGATTATTTATTCATGGAGTGGAAGGCAGGACTCATGGAAAACATGATGACGACGGATGCTGCTGCAAAGTGTATAAAGTGCATCAAACAAATTCAGTGTTGACATTATAAGCCAAAGAGTAGGATCAATTATTTTGAATGGAATCAACATTTCAAATTCATCTTTCCTTTTGATGTATTGTAGTTTTGTCTGTAAAAGTTCCCCATAAACTATAGAAATTCTTCTCAATTTGGGGTCTCAAAAAATAGTTTTTCTTTAAACTGGAAGACTAGAGGCTTAGATAGCTTAGCTCTTTTAGTGTGGTTGCAGCTTGAAATACACTTAGATTTCCCACAATGCAACTAAACAGTGTCCTTATTAGACCTTCTCTGACAGGCAGATAGCCCTCAGTCTCAGTTTGTATTGCAGCTGTACTTTAGGTGAAATATGTGAATCTGTAGCCCACTCTGGGATAAATGATGATGAAATCGTCTTTACATTACAAATATTTTTAACTTTGCCAAGCATCCCCACAGCACTGAACTTAGACAGGGATATTTTTCTCTTAAAGCCTGTATATGTTCTATAATATTTATATTTTTAATAGCTTAGATTTGTATTTCCTTCAGCAACCCTGTGTCACACAATAACAAATACATTTAAGTTTAACTGTGTAAATATTTAGCCTATAATACAAATAAGACACTTTTTACAACAAAGTCTTGTTGTGTTAATGACAAAACAGCGTAGATGTGCACATGCTACACACTCAATAGTTGTTAAAAGTCAGACAATGAAACAGTTTATAAAGTTCATTCTAGATTTACAAGAATGATCAAAGATAAGTCTGCCTATCTGTTGTCTAATACATATCATCATATTCATACATATAATCCACAGGACAAAGAGAGTGTCTTTATTTCATTGTTCTTTTATAAAAATGAAAGAGTTTAAAATAGATTCCTTACATCAATATAGATTATAATACAAGCAGATCCTTTTTTTGTATCACAAACTTTCCCTCCCCCTCCCTTAGTGTGTCAGTCGCTCCCTCTGCTCCACCTTCACTCCGCCGGGCGTCAGCACTCTCACCCGTCTCCTCCTCACCACCCTGCTCCCCCTCGGAGGACTGTGCCTGGCCAGACTCGTCACCTCCCCCCTCAGGCTCAGAGGAGCTTGGCCGCCCCTTGCCCCCTCTTTCTCCTCCTGCTCTCCCCCGTTCCCCTCCTCCAGGTAGCCGTGGTGACGAAGGAACGGTTCCAGGGTTGCTAGGCGATGAGAGAGCTCAGTAATGCGCCTGCGCAGGAGGGACACCTCTCTGAACAGGTCGTTGAGGGACTCGGACAGAGGGCGCACCCTGCAGGACAAGCAGAGAAGTCTTGGGTTCACAAACCACTCATGTTTACAGACATACAGGCTACAAGTTTAACAAACATGTTTTAATATTTAAGCACAATTGTGTCACATAATAGGGTTTCTCATTGCAATTTGCACTCCAGCCCTTTTGTATTAAAACATCTCTGTTATTTACTCCTTCCAATTTAGAATGGGCTGTTGCATGACAACATTACACTATCAAGACCATTGAAAAAACACATTAGACATAAACGGAGAAAGATAAACACCTCAAAAAATAATAATACATGAGGTGCTCTTGTTTATTTAATTCTCACTTCATTATCCTTCTTTTTTTTTGTTATAGTGAACTTAACATTATCCAGATAGCCAAGTATCACAAATCTCAATTTTGCCTTAAGGAAGTTAAACAACCAGTAGAATCGATTGAAATATACAACGAACAAAAAGTCAGTCATAAAGAAAAGGCAGAAAGAAATTACACTAATTTATTAAATTCTAAACTATCAGGGTGCAGCTGATTTTTTTTTGTCTTTTCCAGTAGGCTTTGTCCTTAAACTGTAAATGATAAAACTGACTTTCTTCATTTTGACAAAAAAATTGTTTATTTTGATGGTCTATACACACTTTAAAACCTGCATCCTCTTTTTTGGCCAGTAGGGAGGTACTCCACTACACATTGAGGAAATAATTTATCATTACTTTATAACGTAAGTAAACATTTTCATGATATGTTATTAATTGTAAATTTCAATTTTTTTTAGAATACATTATCATATTTAATTTGTAAATTGCTGTCACATGTTACACAGACAGTAAAGACAAAGGCGAAATTGGACTTACCTCATAAACAATTTGCTGCTATTTGACTTTTAAACGTGTTTTCCGTTTATTTTATCACATTTTTACAGCCTTTTCTACAGCAAGACTATAATAGAACAGCAATTACTATCGCTTACTGTGATTTATTGATGGAACCAAAATAGTGCTAGCATTAAAGGCTAATTAAGCTTACCTCTTACCCCAGATTTACCCACTTCTGCTCCAACCTGGGGTCCAAATAAAGACTTCTCTGGCACCAATAAAAGCCATGAATGCAGTTATAGGAACAAGTGTTGAAGAATATAATATTTATTGTGAGTTTGTACCTGGAGTAGTCGGGCAGAAGTGTGCTGGGCTGAGAGTGCAGTAATGTCTTGATCTCATGAAAGATACGTTTCCCCCAGGAATCTAAAACTCGGGTCACACTGCGCACCGTGGCCACATTCACACTGTCAGCTGAAACCAAAGAATGATTTCATCAGTTTTCAATAAACTCAACAGCTTATAAATATTATTGGACACTCAAGAAAACACGCTACAAACATTTTAGGCTCCAAACTGTTGCCTCATTCCTGCAGAGTTATGAAACGCTGCATTTCATTTAGCTCACTCATAAATGAACTAAAATATTCAGAACCTCAATGGTTTAGTCACTCTGTGATTTACAAGCCTCATATCTCTAAAACGTGGGAGATCAAACGGATCGTGATTTACCGCCCTCTCTGTAGTTCCAGTACCCATAATCCAGCGCGTTCTCTTCACTGGCTGAATGGGCCCCTGTTGCTACAGCAACAACTATCAGCACCATCCACAGATAAGGAGGGGCCATGACAAGAAGACAGGTGGTGCCCTATAGAAAGGAGATAGAAGAAAAAGAAACGGAAAAACCCACTTTTATGAGTTGAAAATGAAAGTTCAATTTTTTTTCTTTGGAGACAAAACAGAAGAGAAATAAGAGATAGACTCATGTGCAGAAACAGAACAGATCCCATTCAAGTTCAAGACAAAGCTGCATACAGATGTGAAAATACACATGCACTCACTTGTGGACGGATGAAATAATTAAATTGATTTGAGAAATGGTACTCATGTACAATTATCATTTTCCTAAACTTTTATTAAATATTATATTTTCACTGTTGAGACACTTAAATACCAAATCATACTCCACATATTCAGCCGTTACAAAATGGAGTTGGTATTCAAACATGATGCACTTTATATATTAAACAAATCAGCTGATTCAATGCTTCTCTTCATAGATAATCAATAAATAAACAAATGAGATATTACAACACTGACAAGGTTCAGTTTGTAACAATACTTTTACTTGGAAATTTGTAATTACATGTCAAGAGACATGCCCATAAAGTACCTAAATAGACACATTAGACCTAGTCATAGGTCATATTTACAAGCATCAGATTTAAGCAGAACCCTTCAGCAAGTAAACAAAGAAAAAACAAATCTCCATTTAATAAAACCTTATACTTCATTCTAAAAGGTGTCGAGCATCTCTTGTGCTCTGCTGACTCTGATAGCTATGGTTAATTATATGTTTTAATACTTCACATTCTAAACATATTTAAAGTTTTGATAATTTAAATGAAAAGGATGCACCTTTTTTTAGAAAATATAGATTTTCATTACTATCTTCAAAATGAACATTAAAATGCACTTATGCATATAAAGTAATAGTGAAATATTATATATGAATTAACAATACAATCAAGAGATAGCAAATCCTCATGAAGACTTTTTCCCTTTTGATCATTTAATCTCAGAAAGGAAATTTACTTTTTTAACTTGGTTATTTTTTTAGAGTGATGTTTAACTTTCACTTTAACAATGTGCACTATGTGATTAAGTTCCTCTGGCTGTTCTGATTTCAAGTTCACAAATCAATTAATTCAAGTGAACTATGGTTCCAAGTATTGACACACATTAAGTGCTGAACAGTTTTGTGATCAACTGCCTCTTGTACTGTTTTCACAATGATTTGTGTCTGTTTTACAAAAACAACGGTCTTCTTTTTTGTTTAACTGTGACCCTGTGATT
>NC_048278.1:18541435-18580327 GCF_009762535.1 Notolabrus celidotus
ATAGCCCTTCTCTTCAAAAAAGGCAAAAGTCCCCTTTTCAGTTTGACTGTAGCAGGCTACCATACCATTATTTGGCTGCAACATAAGTGATCCCTGTTAGTGCTGAGTTCTAGCAAAAGTCCCTGCAAGCTACCCCTTTCATTCATCAGCTCCAAGGCCAAATTTCCTAACTCTTAATCCCTCTTAATCAAGCTAATGTGTCAAACATGCTCTTCTTTTTTTTTATCTCCCCTTAAAACCCAACAGTAGCTACATGCTCCAAGCTTTTTAAGTTCAGTTTATTTTAGTTATTTAAGTTGCTTTTCCTGCATTGTACATGTAGGTTTTCTCTTCATGTCCAGGTCTTTTTTTGTCCCCCTTTCTGTCTGTGTTTTTTTTTTTTAGCATAATTCAACCAATTCAGCCAACCCTTTGTACTTGCTTTTCACCACCCTTCCTCCACTCCAGCCTCTCTTCTGTAAATAAAAGTTCTTTAACTTTTCCTTTTGTTCCACATCTGCATTCTGTATTTGGGTCTACTTGGTCACACAAAACATCTCAACTATTAATATTAAGTTAATATTTAAGGAAAAGTAGCAAATTTAAAAGAACTGAAAATGGGACGTTATGGTAAAGTTGATGCTATGTTAAATTACAATATATATTTGAGGTGGCTTCATTTATTTATCAATTTGTGTTTGCTTGACTGAATTTTTTTTTAAATCAATAAAAAGAATAAAATATAAGTGAGTATTCTGAAGTCTCTCAATGTTGCATCACAGTATTTTAGTGAGGTTGTTTCCCCCCGCTGGAGATGGATTTTGATGACTTCATTTGCTTGTATGTAGATGTTTTGGAGAGTAAAAGGGGGATAGGGAGCTAGCAGCTGGGATATGAAATGGAATGAATTATTCTTTATTGAATGGCATCCAGATGTTATTCCAGCTAACTCGTTCAGTCTGTTTTCATACCGTGGCTGATATGAGGTCAGAGTTGGCCACCAGTACTGCCAGAGAGAAAATGGTGAAAAAGTGAAGTGTATGAGCAGAAAGGAGGAAGGATGTTTGATAGGAAAGAGGAAAAACAGACAGACAAATGGGGTTAAATGATAAGAACCGCAGCACTTCAGCATCTGCACGTCTCTCCTGGCAGCCTCAGAGAGTGATTCAACAGAGAGTTACTGCTGTGAAGAAGTCACTGTATACCATCCACAGCTGGTTCACATTAACAACAGGCAATTTGTCACCTTCAGCTGGATTCCAACTACGCACGCACGCATGCACGCACGCACGCACGCACACACGCGCGCACACACACACACACACACACACACACACACACACACCACACACACACACACACAAGCTGAACTCTCTCCCTCCCTAAGTAAGTCTTCCCTTTCTCTAAAAACCACATGACAAAGTGTGCACTCGTGGCTCACACTTTCATTTCTCCAACACTGTCTCACCGTGGAGGAAAGCCAACATTGCACTACTTCACCTCTACAGGCTGACATAAGGAAAATATTGCAACCAGAAATCTTCCCTCCTTACACAACTCAAAGCTAATCAGGTGCTGAATTTGTTTAATTTTTTCCTACTCTTGGATTTACCCTCTTAGTGAGCAAACCTTTCCTTATGTTAATGTTACATGTAGCAAATAGAGCTCTGAATACTCTTATCATTAGTGCTCCTGACTTTTGAATTTCTATAGTGCGTCAGTTTCCCAAAAAAAGAAACATTTTGAGGAAGTGGCTTCATAAGAAACAGGAAACCCAACTGTGCAGTTTATGTAGCAAGAAAACTGAGAAAAAACAGAGTAGATCAACCTCCACATAAGAGACGACACACAGCTCCCTAAAAAAACTAAAATTTACAACATGGGACCCCAAAGGTTTTGGCATATTTTTGTAAACTTGACCTTTATATTTTACATGTACTTTCCTTCTGTATGCTCCGGACTGGACGCACCAAGTAAGCTTACTTAAGTGAACATTTTAAATGTGTGCTGATGACAGCTTAGATCCAGTATGTTCAGATATGTCTTTCTGTAGCTTCCAATGAACTAATGATCACACTACTGCAGTTTTTTTTTTTACATTAGTTGATCGTAAAGTGTTCCGATTTTTCATTTCTCTGACCACCGAACTGACAGATGATTGTTTGTTTTTATTTGTATTATTCAACTTTATTTTAGTGTTGTATCAGTGATACCTTTCATCTCTAATGCTAACTATAATTTTTCCACTCACAGAAATACACATGGAGAGGGTCCTAGTGGCTTTCAGGGGTGAAAATGTCAGCATTAAAGCTGGCTTGCAGATTCCAGCAAACTGGAGTCAAGGCACGTTGACGTGCTCTGATCCTTCAAACAGACAGATTTACAGCTGTAACATCGATGCCACAGAAAACCAGCCGGCTAACCATGACCTGAATCTGGAGCTTAAAAACCTGACCAGCTCTGGAGAATACTGGTGCCAGTATTACACAGCCAAGGTCTACTGGTTCCTTCAACTACGAGGTTGGTATCAAATAAATCAAAGAGGGTAGGGGAAAGGATTTTTTAAGTCGTTACCAGGTTTTTCGAGGTGTTAACAAGTTATATTTTCTCTGCTAAATGCTTCATCTCTCCTTTTATGCAAACTACTTTGACACTGCATGCTGATCTCAGAAAACTTAGAGAGAAGTGACCTCATGTCATATGGCAATGATTCCAGCCTTCTTTGCAACTTCTCAGTAAAGACTTGCTGATTCACATTTAGTAAGCTGTTTCAATAAGCGGATATAGCCTCTAAGAAAATAAAGCCAATGCTATCCATGCACTTTTTTTTATTCATTTACAACTTCTTTAACATTTTCCTGACAAGTTTCTGGTCTCAGTAACTTGTTTTAAGTATCATAATCGCTGTCTATAGTGTATCATCATAGTCTTTATAGCAGATGCTAATTTTCCCCACTCATCCCTAGCAGGGATTTTGTGAGAACAAAAGATCAAAACAGCTAGTTAAAAAGGAAAAAACAAGTTAGTACAACAGGGTATATGTTGAAAGGTGTGGTTGTCTTGTGACTGACTTGACAGAAATAGTAGAAGATGAAAAAAAGATTCTGTAATAATAAAGTTAATGTAGCTAGTGTTGGTAGTTTTGCAGCCATTTTGCTTGTGTTGTGTTGAATATTAGTTATTATGTAATTTGATATAACATAAACAACATTAATATTTTATTTCAAGGTATAGTATGTTGGTGACCAAAAGACACAACACTGTGCAACATCTTACTATCTTAGGTCTATTCCATTTAGTCGGAAGCAGTTCAAGGTGATCTAACTTATCAGTCATCAGAAATATATATTTCTTTCATTCTAATCCCTATGATAATCTGAGGACCCTTCAGATGAATCACGCCAGAACCAAAAGAGGATCTCAACTCCAAAATGGAGTGATGTCAATAGAGTGCTCACTTCCACCCTTAAAAGTCCACTGTTGAAATATGATCCAAAGTATTTTTTTTAGCCAAAAGAATTCTTGTTTGAGAGATGAAGAATTCAACTGGCCATCGAGATCTGATGCATTCCTGCACAGACTGACACTGAACTGAATATGTGTTTTCCAGATGAAGGCTACGTTGAACTCCTAACCTGGAATCATACAGAACTCATAGGGGCTGTCTTCACTGGTGTGCTGCTGGTTTTCAGTGCAATCAGCTCTGTGTATGTCTTCAGAGGAAATTGGGTAAGATGTGCCCTGCTCACAACGTAGCAAGAGTGAAGAAATTGCATGTCCAAGTGTGAGAGAAATATTTAACTTACGTACTGAAATGACAGTGTTGTAGGTCACTTTGTGAAGCTCTAAATGCAGCACCTTTTTAATGTTTATACCAAATTTAGCTTACCAACAGACAAATAAATGGACACAAAACTCGTTGCTCAAGTTAAAATTATTTTTCAAGTGCCAGACTATACTTGACTAGTTTCAGCTCCCAAATTCCAATGACTTTTAGATGACACCCTAAGGCTAAAAAAAGTTTTTTGATAATTCTAGTGTTGTCTGTACCATGACTTAGAGGTAGGTCTCTTCAGAGTGTTTCATTCACAGGTTTATGGTAATTCTCACACTCCAAAATAGTGCTCTGCCAGTTGCATTAGCTGCACCTGTGTGCTTAGCTTGTAGATGGTAGCTTAAACGTGAAGTACTTTGTGATATTTTCATTCCTTTTAGCACAAAGTGCATATTACTTTTGACCTATCAATTGGGAGTTTTTAAAATTAAAGCGTCATTCAAAAGCGCACCAGTGTTGTTATATTCCATCATGGAATATAGTAGGAAGCAGCAGGAAGTCACAACAGTGGCTTATAGAAAAATAGCATATGGTTAAAAGATGAACGTGTTCATTTTCAAATTTTAAGTCTAAAGGTAATATCCAGCCCCATTTCCTAAAGCAAATTTTTTGTTTTCAGGTAGTGCCATATCACACTAGTCCAGTTATTGGAAAGGTTTTTGTTCTTTCATGTATTATGTCTCAATTTTAGAAAGAGCACATCGCTGACTGCAGAAAACATAAACAGAATGAAGAAGAAAGGGAGGCGAAGGAGATGCAGGAAGACAACGTGGAAGATGTCAGAGCTCCATCTGCTTCTGTCTATGCTGTAAGCTCTGTTTTACTCATCAGTGTATAGACATACATATTTCACTTGAATCAAGTGTTTGCTATCATGAATAATCGCCATCCCTCTTGCAGTTGATTATTCAAGTATTTCTTGGAAACTAACACAACATTCTTTCAGAGTCTAGAGCATCGACCAAGGTCTATATATGATGTGCTGGACCATTCAGCTGTTAAAGGAGAGCCAGACCAAAGTAAAGCTAAAATCAAGAAAAAGGAACTCAAAGAAATGGTCAGTCTAAACTTTAGGTGCTGCGTAACACTTTCTGTTATGTGTAGGAAAAGATGCAGTATTGACCTGTCCTCTACTTCCCTTGCAGAAGAAGCATACTGAAGAAAACCAGCCTGAGGGTGTATTTGAGTGTGTCTATGAGAATTTTTAAATCATGAATAAACTTGTTTCAACAGATTAAGATATTTATTTCAGAAGCAGGGATTTGACATTTTGCTTTGCTATTTTATTGTCACTTGTAACTTTTTAAAGTATTTTAATGGTAATATGTGGTCAAAATGACCTTAGTGTTATATTACATTGTAGTGGATTAAATGTGTAATAAGAGCTCATTTGCAAAAACAGATAACTCACTTTAAAAAGTGAAAATTCAAATTGTTTCAAAAAACATTTTTTTATATTACTAGCTTTAGGTATAATTAATCAACCGAAGTTGGGTGGCTTTGACTAAGTCAAAATGAGATTACTAATAAGAGGTATCTTACAAATGTAACTTTATTAAATATGTATATTAAAAAGAAAAATGTTTTTTGAGAATTTATAAAAACAGAGTTATCTGTTTTTGCAAATGGACTCTTCAATTCTTCTTTGACATGGATCAAAATGTGACTAGAACTTTTGTATTGTAACTGAAGCTACTTCTAAATCAGTGGTGTCCAAACTTTTTTCAAAGAGGACCACATTTGATGTTGTCAGAATACCTCAGGGCCAGTGGCTCCTACTGAGACTTAGTAATCATAAAAGTTATATATGAAATCTTTTTTCTCAATAAATCAGTACCTAGGTAGTCCTCAGTTCTCCACAAGCCACGTAAACATTAGAAAACTTTATCTTCTTCAGGAGGAAAATGTTTTTCAGTAGGGTCGGGCAATGTGGGAAAAATATTGTGTCATTATTTTTCTATGGCAGGATCACGATCTGGATTTCATCACACTTCTTTTTCGTGTTGTTTTTAAGACTTTTCTGATCAGCAGACAACATTTTAAGAATTAAACAATTATTTTCCTGAATTTGAACATTTTTTATGCACCAAATGTTGCCTTTTCTGCACAATTTCATAATTTGGATCTTGTCTTGTGTCCTCTGTTGTGTCTTTTTAACTTTTAGTGTTCATCAAGAACATTTTCACATCATGATAAAAACATTAATTTGAAAACCTGTCAACTTTAAGAGTTCTTGTGTTTCTTCTTTAATGCCGTCTAGCAGAATTCACAGAGCTTTGGCTTAACACAGGTAGTCCATATGAAGCATTTTGAGACGTTTCTGGATTGACTTTAGTTTTGTTTGTGCACTTGAAATAAACTGCAAATGTACAGATAAATCAGAATGTGATTAATTTCTGTGCTATAAATAACACCTTTTAAGATGGAAGCTTTGGGCCATAAATAAATGGACCTTGGGCCGCGATTGGCCCCCGGGCCGTACTTTGGACACCCCTGTTCTAAATAGTTCATTTACTGTTGGATAGTTTACTTAACTCTAAAGCAAAGAATGCATAAATGTTTGTTTGTATGTTCCTGAAATGTGAATCTGCAAAGTGAATTGCAAAATATTTCGGTTGGGTAGATTGCACAATAGAAATTAAATTAACATTTTTCTGTTAAATGTATTTTATGCAAGTATGAAATAAAAGTAAATAAAATCAGCTTTTCACTTAAGTTCAGCACTTAAAGATAACCTCTAGTTTTAAACATAGATAAATGAATGAAATAAAGCGAAATTATTTCTATCCCAAATATGACTTCCGTGACGCGGATGACGCTTTTGATATAAACCCCACCCACTCTGCATGCGTTAACCAATGAAGGCTCGAGATTTCCAGCTCCTTTCAATCACACTTCCGGGTTGGTTTGTTGTGTTTCTACGTTGATCATGGCTGCAGAAGGCGATTTTCTGGCGAGATACCGTACAGTGTCAAATAAACTGAAAAAGTAAGGCACATTAAGATATGTTGGTTTAAATAGAAAGGTGATCAGTATTCAGAATAAGCGTGAGTTACTAGGAAACAATACTACAGATGGTTTATTGCCAGCCATCGGTGAGAAGCTAGGTTAAGCTAACTGTTAGCTTGCAGGTGACACATTAATATTTTAATAATCCTTTGACTGCCTGTTAATTAGACTTTAATGGTTCGTATGAAGGTGGGGATTTAGTTCTTTATTATAAAAGCAAGTAACGTTTGTGTTGTGCTTTTTGACAGCTAACGCTAAAGGACAGAGCCACACTGACTAAAACTAGCGAAGCACCTTGACGTTTAATTCAAGTGTTTGGACTCTGTGTAAAATGTTTGATCACATAAAACATTTTATTCTTGCTGCAGACGTTTTCTCCGAAAGCCAAATGTAGCGGAGGCGAGTGAGCAGTTTGGTAAGTGATAACCTTATTACTTACTGTCCTTGCGCAGGACGCGACACAAACACTCATTTCTCTTGTCGTGGTCAATACATGAAATCACGTAATAATATACTGCTTTTCTCACAGTCGGTTTTTTCACCAATGTTTCAGGTCAGCTAGCCAAGGAGCTAAAGCAGCAGGACTGCCTTCAGTATGCTGCCTTCTGTAACCTCGCCATGGCTCGGTGAGTTGACGTGTAACATACACAAGAGATGCTCTGTGGCCTTCTTTGTCAGAATTACTTTGATCTATGTTAAAACCGTAATGTATTTCCCTGTGTTCAGAATATATTAAGTAATGACACTTGAAATCTTTTATAAGTGATTCTCTTTTATGTGTGAAGGTATTATTTATCACTCCTCTACCTGCGTCAGACACTTGATAACTTGTTTAAGATAAGATAAGATATCCTTTATTTGTCCCCCGTCGGGGGAAATTCTTTTGTTACAGCAGCTTACAACACGGGACAGGGGAATACAACAATGTACTAACATAGTTAAAAATATAATAATAGCAATGACAAGGGTAAAATATAATTAAATTAAATTAAATGAAGTAAAAAATAAAATAAAATATGGCCACTATTACAGATATATACACACTATGTACACTTCTATCTGATAAATAGATAGGTAAGTTATTGCACGATAAAAATTGCACCAGGTTATTTAAAAACAAACATACACAGTATGAAGAACAGTGCGATTCAGATGGACACAGTAGTTAATTGTGAATGTGCCAAGTCACATAGTAACTTCCATGTAGTGGAATGAAAGATGACAACAGTTGATTAACGGGACACAGCAGTGCTGGTGTTAAACAGTCTGATTGCAGATGGAATGAAGAACCTGCGGTAGCGCGCCGTCCTGCAGGGTGGGAGTCTCAGTCTGCTGCTGAAGGAGCTGCTCAGGGACCCCACAGTCTCATGCAGGGCGTGAGAGGGATTGTCCATGATGGATGTCAGCTTAGCTAACATCCTCCTCTCACCCACCTCCTCTATGGAGTCCAGAGGACAGAACAGGACAGTTTGTTAGGAAGGTTTCAAATTCTTGCTGCTTTTTTTTTCCGAACTCACTCAACACAGATTGCATTAAACAGTTTTACACTTTAGAGATTTAGTCACCAGGCCAGTGAGTAAAATATGTTCTTTCTTCATTATAAATAAACCAACACAGAGTGTTGGTGGTGTTGGTAATTACCCCAGAGGGAGTCAGTATCAGTGATGGTAATGATGACATGTTTACTGTTGGTGGTACACCTGTTGTTACACATCCTGCATATCTTGACTGCAGGTGTGAGCAGACCCTTTTTAACGCCCCTGGAGAGGCGCTGGCATTAACCGATGCTGCCCGCCTCTTTCTCTCCTCTGAGAAGGAGAACAGGGCGCTGCAGGCTCCTGGATTTGATGAGCACCTTCAGGCTGCATTAAACTGCTACAGCTTCGCTATCAAGGTAAACTGTGAATCTTAGTTAGTGACAGTATAAGTGCTCAAAGCAACAGATGTGCTCTGACAATATCTGGAAAATGAAAGCTGAAGTAGTTTGTGGATGTTTTGTGTTTTGTTGTCTTGTGGAATAAATACTTTAAGTCTTTGCTGAATATATTATAAAGCTGTTTTGTTTACACTGTACTAAATAGAAAATAAGGAAATATTGATGTGGCTTACAGGTGTACATTGAGATGAACCAGCCTGTGATGGCAGCCAGCTTATGTCTAGAACTTGGCAATGCGCTCAAGGTAAAGTTCAGAGTTTCAACCTGTACTAAAGCATATTGTTTTCTTGATGTTTGTTATTTATTTTGACTTACTTGAAATTACTTAACATGTTAATCTGAACTCCTTCTGTGGTATCAATAGGAGATGAACAGACCAGGAGAGGCTATTGTTCATTATCAGCGGGCTGCAGAATTACAGACACAGACTCCAATAGAAGCTCTGCTGTCAATGGGAGAAATGGCCACGTGTAAAATTCTCACCCGTGAGTCCCATCTATTCACAGAAGCTTCTATTTCTTCTAGCATGATCTTCTATCTCAGATGATCTTCTTATTTGTTTTTCCCAGGTGACTATGACGGTGCTTTGTCAGTGTTCACAGAGATGCAGCTGATGTGTCAGGAGAGAGGACTGCAGCTACCAGGCACCAGCACACCTGTTGGTGAGGCTCTGTTCACTCACAGGCTCTATTTGCTTTTAGAATCTGGTGCATGAATGAACCCGAAGATAGACCGCCAAAATGTTGTAATATTGAGAAAAGGTGGATGTTCTCACAAACCGGAGAAACACCAATCAGTGTCTCCTTTCTTCTCCAGCATTTTTATTCCGTTATACCAAGCAGCAACCTCTGGTCTAAAAATATGAGGCCAATGCAGAAGTGCTAAAAACTGCAGTTCATCAAGGATTCGCTTGAGGCTGGCTCCGGGAGTAAACATATTTACAGCCTGGTACAAAAAACAAGTGTAGTCTTTCTCTATCTGCACACACTGTATGGGGTGTGATTTTTTTTCTAACGCTGCAATTTTGAAGATATTTAGATCCCAAGTTTTCCATTATGAGAGTCACAGCTGACTTGATTGACAGGCGGAAACACTGGAGCTGTTTACTAGGAGGCTCAAAGTCCACCTCTTTATGTCACACTCGCTCGACAGCAGTTATGTTGAGTTTAACATTTCCAATATGGCTGCCGCTGACGATTGGCTTAATAACAGCACTTCAGAAACAGATGGGTGACGTCATGGATACTACGTCCATTATTTATAGTCTATGGGTTATGCTGACTATAAAACTGAAATATTTTACTTTCTTCTTTCTCCACTATATTGTAATTTTCTGCAAAAGGTGCATTTCTGGATATTGTCGCAAAATGTGAGATCTCCAGGGTTCTACTGCTGATGTTGCTTGAGGTAAGCCCATTTGATTTTAATCCAGAGACAAATTATGAAAAGAAAACCGTCTAAATCTTATCATTTTTCTGGGGAAAGTTTCTCCTTATCCAAATGAAAGACCAACAAAGAATGACTTAAAGCCCCTTGAGAGACACATTTGTGAAATAAAATCATGATGTTGGTTTGACAGTCGCTTTTTGTCAGACAAGGTAATTAACAGCACACCACAAACGGCTTTTTTCTCAGAAATAATACACAGTTAGTGAAATGTTTGACAGTTCAACGACAGTAAGAAGATTTATTCTGTTATAAAACATAATGCATGTACAGGACAAGATCAGCAAAGAGATAAAAACATACATTTTACATGGAAGTTACTGAAATTGACACAAAATCTAGTATAAAGGTCAAATAGACCCTAAAAAAACATTTTAGTTTGTTGAAACAAATACATTGTTTCTTTTCTCCCAAAATTGTTTTAGAACTGGAAGTTTAGCAACATTTTATTGATATTAGTGATGAAACAGTGTTTCCTGTGCAAAGTATTTTTTTTTACCACTGATGCTTAGCAACATGAACACCTTCCAATTTTCCAGTGCAGAACAGCCAACAACTGGCCAAAGATCAACATGCCACAAAGCACAGCGGTTGCATTGAAAGAAGGAAACACCTCCACACCAGCAGTGCAGCAGAAAATATTGCGCTCCTGTTGCAAGGAGTATTGATATTTCCCGTGACTTACTGATGTAGCCTCACTTTAATGGTCTATTCTCACTGATTTCCTGCACAGCCTCCGCCTCAGAAGTTGTTACCTGAACATGCCCAGACCCTGGAGAGATACGCATGGGAGTCCTTTGACCCTCACAGCCAAGGTAAAGTGTCTTAGTGTGAAGCTTTTACATAAGTAAAACTTGTATGAATCATATCTTTTCTCTGGTAATGCAGATGAATCCTTCGAGTGCTGTTTATTTGAAGTGGTTTTAACTTGGCTCTCGTCCTCTCCTTCAGTGACCTTCCTGCCTGAGAATGTTTTCCTGCTCCTGCAGTCAGTGGTGGTGAGTCTCATCAGCCAGATACTTGCACAGCTCACAGGATTTCCTGATCCTTCCTGCCTCACAGCTTTCACATAATGATGATAAAAGTGTCGGGGTACCTCTCTCTTTGTCAATGGAATTGTTTTTGTCAATTTGAAGTAGTTCACTTATACCTGTCTTTAGTGATTGTTAATATTTATGACTTTAAATATTCATAGTAATAAAAAAAATGTGTAATGCAGCTTGTTTGGGATGATAAGGCTCAAGTTATAAGAGAAAATAAACATTTACAAAGCTCTAAAAACGTTGAGGTCATCTGAATCCTCCATTATGGTTTTATATGTGTTCACTTTTTAACAGCAAATCTGTTTTGCAGATGGCGTGTCAGGAGAAAGATACAGAGTCCCTCAAGTCTCTCCAGACTGAGCTATGGTGAGCATTCAAATATGTGAATTTCCATCATGTGTTTGAGATCGGGCAGCTTTTTCATTGCTTCCTTAATCCTGACTTTCAATGTTGATTGTGTGTTTTGTTTTTCTTCCCCCTCAGGCCGTTGCTGACTGCAGAGCAGAATCATCTTCTCCACCTGGTGGTTCAGGAGCGCATCACACCGTCTGGACAAGGCATCTAGTACAGTCCAGTTTTTACTGACTTCCTCTGGGACAGATGCTTTATATAACAGAACATTCTTGTTTCTGACTGGGTCTGTTGTAAGGCCTGAAGAAGTGTTGTTTTCAAAAACCTGTGTTGTAGCTTGCACTCAGAATCACACATAACAGCAAACTTTGCTTTTGTAAGGCAAAGATGTGCAAATAGAGAAATCGATCTGTAGAAATTGAAATACTGTTTTCATTTAGCTTTTGTTGTGCTTCTATATGAGTGAAGATGAAAGAACTTTACCAACTCAAACCTATTTATTACCTTACAGTGACTGTTGTGGATATAGTTGCTACAGTTTAGACACAGGCTTTGTGATATAATTTGTTTTATTAATTAATTATATGGCTTAAATTCCAATGTAATTACAAACAAAACTTTCTATTGCATAGTTGTGAAATATGGTGATATGAAACACCATGGTCCCTATTCCTTGTTCACTTTAGGCTCACTTGAACAGCATGTACTTTTCTTATGATAGCAGCCAACTACAGACACAAAATCAAATATAGTTTAAAAAAACACTCAGTACAAAATGTTACAAAAATATAATGGTTACAATTTACATTGAATAACAAAGGATACACTAGACTTCAGTTGTAAAATAATGATACATGATTAAAACTACTTGTACTGAAAATAAAGGCTTGTCTTTTCTGATTGTTTCTGATTCTCAATCCTCAACTACGGAAACCTACAGTAGTAACTGTCAGCTGAAATAGTAATGAAACAGAATCCTAATTATTTAACATTAAGTGAAAAGAACAAAAGAAACTTGTCAAAACCTTCTCCCTCTGCACTGTCAGCTTTGTTCAGATTCTTAAAGGAAAATTTGACATTTTTGAAAAATTTCCTTTTTCTTCTTGGGATTTTGATACAAATATTTAAAGCAATTAAGTTTTTCTATTGTAGGCATGTAGCACCTTCAACAGCAGGTTGGCTTACCAAACCTCAACATAAAGAGAGACAGGACACGGGTAGGCTGGCTATATCCAAATGTAACAAAATTCACCACACAGCACAAACCACATAAGCAATTTGCAAAGAAATACAGAGTCCTCAATTTGAAATGTATAAAATGTAAAAAAACTGAGGTTCAGAGATGGTGATTAGTAGTTTTTGTTATGTTTGGACTAGCTAGGTGTCACCCTGTATCCTGTCTTTAGTAATTTCCCTTACAGTACTGTGTAAAACAAGGGAAATTGATCATTCATTTTTATGGTTAAAATGCTTTTAGAGGAGGCACAATGCCCACTTCTTAATGAAAAAGTAATCTGAGGAGTAAAACTATCAAACCAGTCATGGAAAGTAATTCAAGGTTCCATTTCAACATTTGGTATTCAAAAAAAGGCTCCCGTTAGCAATCAAGCATCCCCCAACACACTTTCCTAGCTGCAAATGTAGATCAACAAGCTTCTGTCAACCAAATTTGAACTAAAAATCCAAACGTTTAACTTCCCCACAATACAAAGAGGGAATAAGATCCCAGCCCTGCCCTCATTCCTCCTCCCCTCTCACTCGCTCTTCTTCCGCAGGACGAGGTAGGTGATCGCAAGAACAAAGGTGAGGACAAAAGAGATCCAGGCCAGTACGTAGGAGTGTCCGTACCCTCCCACTGTGTCGTTGGCGTGAAGCTCAGCCGTGTAGATTGATGCTGCTATCATTATACACAGGCCTGCAGGGCAGAGGGAGATAAAGTTTTCATGTTACGATATGATACGATGTACTTTATTGTCCCCGTAGGGGAATTTGTATTTGACATCAGTGCTGCAATGCCTTATCTGCCTTACCCAGTGATGTTCATCTGGATAAGGCAGTTAAAAACGTGTACGACGGTAGTCTTACTACAATTAACAATGGAATGACACCATCAGTTTCATCCTTCATGTGATAAATTATTTATATCGAAGAATCACAACAATTCGTGTCAAAATCCTGTTCCTTACACTCTCTATAATCCTTTACAGGCAGCAGCAGTGCTAGAGATAATCCAAATTTCCCCCCCTCTGCATAATATTGCTTGAGAGAGTTGAAAGTATTTTTCTTGTTTATGAAAGCTTATTAATTAATAAAACAGATGTTTGTGGGGTAGAAAGTGACTCAACCCTTCATATTTTAATACTTTGACAGGCTTATTATCTCAATATCATGAATGCCGGTCAATAATCAACTTGTGGACTAGTTGAACAACAAAAAAAGAGATTCAATTGATTGATGGTTTAAGTCACTTTTACCAAAAATACTGAAATTGTCATCAACCCATCCTCTGAAAGATTACTATGCACTGTTCGTGTGTGTAACAATTATTTTTTATAGTGGATCAATCTGTAGGTTTTTTTCTGGGTAGATGAGATATTTGGCCTAAAAAATATCAGAAAAAGGAGTTTTAAAAGGCTTAATATGACGTCCTGATATGTCTGAAAATTCAGCTTACTATCATGACAAGTAAAGACACAACTTAAATGTAAAGTACTAGTTGCAGGCTTACTGCTTACCTTAACTTTATAGCATAATGAAATTAGTTCATTTGCATTTTTGACTGAAAAAAATACCATCAGGCTCTAAGAAACAAGTGGCGTGGTTGAAATTAATACAATTTTGGAAGAAAAAAAAACTTGAAGTTAATAAAAAATTTAAAAAGCAGATTAATCAGAAGATAATTTGTTAGTCACAGCCCTTACTGAAACATTTCTTTCCCCTGTCATACAACTACAAGCTGCCCCTCACACTCAAATAAATGGATTTGTGGACAACAACCCACCTCTATGACCAACAAATACAACCAAACAGAGTCATTACATTTCCATGGTTGACATTGAAGACAGAGGCAAAGTTTTCAGAACATGATAGAAACGAACAGTGACACTTCATTGCAACTTCCATTGATTATCAGTCATGTGTCACTAAGGCCTGAGATTCTTCAGCTCAACAGGTCAAACCAGCTGATTTAGTGTTTGGTTAAACTGAAACTAAACTGAACTTGAACATGGATGGCACAAGAGAGAAAATCACTGACCTCCAATGTTTGTTTTAACACTAGCGTGCATACACTGTGCATGCTGCTTCCAAAGATGTAGTGTTAAACATCATGTAAGTCACATAATCAGAGGTCAGTCATGCTCTAAACACTGAAACTGACGTGTGAGAATAACACAACTGAACACAGAAACTGTTGAAAGTTAGATATATTATGCTCAGTCCTTTCCAGAAGAATAATTCAGTTATGAGGAAACACAAGGCTTAAACCCTGAGGTCTCATGCAGGGTAGAAATGTCAGCTGTTAGTAGAAAGCGCATAAATCAATATTTCTTGCAGCTGCAGGTCAGGATGCTTAACTGCAGGTTACTTACAGGCGATTAGCTGTAAAACTCCGGTGAAGGTGAACCTCTGGCCTTTGGGTAGGGTGAACAGCTGGGCCACAAACACAAACAAGGCCAGGATGGCAAAAACACAGGCCAGCACCGATGTGGCCTGAACAGCCTGTAGAAATTCTGCAGCAGCAGGACGACAGACACACAGCCTCAGTGACACAGGTACAACAAATAGCTTGACTTAAATAACTTTTGTGCATATATAGTGGAATTGTGACTGTATTTTTCCTATTTCAGGACTTCAATAACCAGTTCTGATCATCATTGTAGCTGTTGCTCTGTTTTCATTTCTAGGCAGATCAAGTCTACAATGAAACTTTCCTGTGACATCAATCCCATTAATTAAAATATCTAGTGTTTACCCTCTGGGTAGTTTTTCAGATTGGTGTAATGCCAGTCTGAGCCTGCCAGGTCCCACCTGCCCCACAGGTCAGTGGACACTGTGTCAGTGATCCACCAAGCCTGAAGACACACAAGAAGAGAAAACACTCAAACAAGAACATCAAGTGGTTACATCACATGTCAAAGGATATGTAAGTAGGAGCTTCTTTATTTAAGGCATCAGCAATGTTTCAACTTGAAGACAGAGGGTGTCAGGGAAAGTTCAAAAATGTATTATGTGGTGAAAGTCTATTTTACAAGAAGATATACAACTCTTTTAGTGGCTGAACACATGACACACTTTGAGGAGGTGTGACTTCAAGTGATTTAATTACACATGTGCTGGACTCAGAAATACACACTGATTGAGGTGTATTTTTTAAAATAAAGCTTGTATTCTATTTATATATTTTTTTTTTCAAAATAAAACGTATTGGAGCCCCTTGTAAAACTATAATGTACTTCCTCTTAGCACATATGTGTGTTAGGTGAGGAACAAAGCAGAAGAAGATCAACTCACATTATCTATGGTAGCCACCAGCAGCAGGATGATGGTGGTAATGTGCAGAACAACGATTCCACCCAGGACCAACATTGTGGCCTTCTGAACACTGATAACAGGGGAGAGAGGAAGGATGCACATCATTATTTATTTTCCTGGAACAGATGCATTTTATCACACGCATGTGCATGAGGAAGCTTCACACAAGCAGAGTTGTCCCAATGAATATTTTTTAAAACTGAAAAAAAAAAAAAAAGATACTCAGACTGAGGGGTTAGCTGTTACATACAAGTCTAAACCTGTCCAACAAGTCCTGCAGACGGACACAGTTTTGTAAAACACATGTTATCAAATACATTCACACCTTTTCTCAGTTTTCACATGGTTTAAAAACCCGTCTAAAAACTTCACGTTAGAGAAAAAAAGCGACCATCTGTCATTTGAGAGCTCAACTATATTACCAATCATTTGTAGCGACCAGAAACAAGTATCCGCTTGCTTTATGACAAAACTTCAATGGCCTTCAACTGTTTCCGTCGACAAGAAAGGCGCATTTGTTTAGTTGGTGTTAGGGCATTCCCTAATGGGTGCCGCTCCGTTACACACAGGCCCTGTAGTCAACAACTTTGAAAAGAGCGCGAGAATACCGCTGCACAGACGAAGACTACACACACCTCTTGAATCTTAAAACTATAACCACCATATGAACACTACCGACATCTCAACTCTCTATTTTATTCTAACAGACTCGTGCTTTTAAAAAAATCTTTTTCACCTTTTGCGCTTGCGTTCACATCGGTACACTTCAGGAAAAAAAACTCAACACTTAACTTTTTCTGAATTACACACAACCGAAAACACAACATTTATGGCTGAGAGTTTCGCAGTCAAACATTACGACTCAGGATCAATGTACCAGTTTGGATAAACGTTACCTGAAAGCGCTTTGACGCACGGCCCGAGAATTATTTGGGAATGTGCAACACGGTAGACCCACCCAGCTTTGAATTCACAGCACACACATCACTCTGTTTTCCCTCTCTCTCTCTCTATTCCCTCTCTTTCCTCTCACCAAGCCCCACCCAGAAAGTTAACTTTTTCCCCCTCAATGAAACGTCCAGACTAACCAAAGGGTTTCAGGTTGCATCCTTAAACTCCAAACGGTGCGTAAATGGGAGTCAAAACTTCAAAATAAATGTACCAGGCAATGTTTTTAAAACTAACCATACTGCGCAAATGAAGTAATGTAACAGCTCTGTTTATTCCTTAAATCTTTCACAAGAATGATTTCTTTAATTCAGTTTGTCACCTCTGAGTCCCATCCTTGTAACAAACTGGACAGAACAGCTACAGTTGTGTGTGTGTGTGTGTGTGTGTGTGTGTGTGTGTGTGTGTGTGTGTGTGTGTGTGTGTGTGTGTGTGTGTGTGTTTTCCGATTAATATATGAAATTATGTGTGGACAGGAAACGTCTTGCAGAGCAATGCTAATGTGTCATTTTCTTCTGCATTCAGACACATTTGCTGGTTCATTATGCACGGATAACGACTTCAGCAAAGATAGGACATTAAGAAGCAACACAAACAGCAGTGCAGTGACACTAAGCATCTCCATCTTTCAAAAAGCGGTTACACTCTGATGGAAAAACATTTTCAAACATGTAAAGAGGGAAATGAAAATAAAGCCTTGTGCCAATGCAGCTTTGATTTGTTGAAGAGAGACATTAAACTCATGTTAATCACAAGAAAGCCTTCATTAGATTATTCAGAGTACCAAAAGGTCATCTCCCCACTCCAGACTGCTCTCACTGCACTTGGTTTTCTAGCATGTTTTAAACCTCACACACAATCAGATCCATTCTATGTTTTGTATTTGTAAAAAATATCTTTGCAGATGGAGCAAATACTCCCCCAGGGTTCATAGGAGTTACAAAACATACAATATACTGACACACGGAAGTGCAATAAGGACACTGAAGTGGTAAAAAATCAACAGATAACAAAGACTTTAAGCCAAGGAAGTTGCATCATAAAAATTGGAAAGTAAAGATTTTGAGGAGCAGTTTTTCCTTGATGTTAAAATGTTGAAACCTGTCTCTCTCTCTATCCTGTTAACTCTCCACATATGCTGTTTTTATCATGTCCATGTACCTTTACATGAGCTCTATTTGATATTAAAATCTTTAGTATTTCCAGAGAGTTTAATAACACATGCAGCATGAGCTTCCACTGTAAATGCCATATATATAATCTGTGCGAGGACCTTTTTTCTGCCATTTAAACTCATTACCGAGAAGGAGGACATTCAGTTTTCACTTTGGCTCTCTGGCCTTGGTTAAATAGGAACAAAAAGGGTAGAACTCAACTGAAAAACTCACTCATGTATCGTAACGACTGGTCCCAAAAGCTGGGAGGACTGCATTCACATATTGGTCCTTCAAATGCACACAAACTTAAATATTTGAAATAGATACTGTCAGACAGGTATTATTTCCAGCCTGAGTCGTATGACACCATGTTATTAGCGGATATCTTGGCAGACGGTGCTTATCCAGTCAAGCCTTTTATCACCTGTCTCAGATGAAGCAGTTTATATGCCTCCTTATTATTACAAAGCTGCAGCGTACAGAAGTGGAATGTAACCAAGTATACAAACTCAATTACTGTACTTAAGCTCAAAATTAGAGGTAGTTTAACCTTAATTTGGTATTTTCTTCTCACACCACTTGCTGCTATTTCTTCATTACATTTCAGATGGAAAGTACGTTTTGTTACCTCCTGACATTTTTCTGACTGATTTAGTTACTTTACTTCATGACACACAATATCTACCAGCTTATAAAACCTGTTGTTTGCAATTTATTGAATTACACTTAAGTAACATAAAGAAGGGGTAAAAATTTAATTGAAAGAGAGAAACCGGAACCTTTATTTGGTAAGGTTCCAGTTTTGCCATGCAGCGTTTCAGCTTCACATGTGTAAGAATTGGCATCTATTTCCTTGAAGTGATATAACTCTGTTTTCAAGGAGTTTGATTTGACCATTGGTTGAATCATTTTAAAGATGTCACTTTTGGCTCTGCATCATTATGACAACACTTAATCCAAATTCAAGTTTTTCAGCAAAATAAAAACTGCTTGATGGAAATAATCAAGAGATTAATCCTTCATGATTTTTATCATTAGTGACCGAATCATTCAAAATCAGCTCCACATTAGTCAACTACTACAGTCAAATCTGAATTTTCCTTTAGGTCATGAGTTATAATAATCTCAATCTCATATAATAATCTCTGAACTCACTTATAAATCAGTTATACTGTTAAATCAAGCAAATTTCCAATGCAGGACTTTGATTTTGACAGCGTGTTCTCACAGTGTGGTATGAGTACTTTTACTTAATAATGGGTCTGAATGTTTCCGTCAAGACTAGCAGGAAATACAAACAGTGAAAGATGTTCTTCTCTTTCGTCTAACAGGCCTGAGATAATCCTCTCCTCTGTCTTATCTCCCCCTCAGGCTTTGGTCTATCACTGAAGACCACAAACACCAGGGAAGTCTCAACACTACAATGGTTGCTTTATCCTCCTGGTGGTGAGATGAGGAGAGATACCATAATTGCCTCTTTTGCTTTTTTTGCCAACCACTCCCTTATTTGTTGACAGAACAGATTCACTCACTGCAACGTGGAAACACATCAGAATAAGGAATTACACTAACATTTCCCCACTCAGGTCATCTGTGGCCAGTACAATAACATAAGACAAGAGTCAAAAACCCAGTTCACATAGCTAACTGCAGAGAGCAGGGAAGGTACAGTATGTACAGCTACTGTGATTTAAGTTAAACAGGAAGTCAGATGTATTTCTTCAGTGGTTTGGCTTGGAACAACACTGAGGGCTACGCTCTCATACAGTTGTTTATGTAGTATCATCAATGGATGAAACAATCTTAGGACGTGATACTATTGACAGACTCAAGGCAACCATTGAAAACCCAGAATGTCCTAAAATAACACTTGATGCAGCACTGAATGTATTTCCAGAATCCTCATGGACTATGTTAATCTGTTTTAAGATTTGGAGGTAATTCCAGCTACCATCTTTGTTTGGATTTTTATGATACTCAAGGCAGAAGAAAGCTTTTTTTGCTTTCTCATAAAACATTTACAAAGCAAACTTTCAAAGTAGTTTGAGCTCAACAAAGTTTGAATGCATACTCACAGGCTTGTATTTCTGTTCTTCTCTGCCTTTGTTGGTCCAGTGCTGCTTTTCTTGGTGTGGCAGCACCTGTAGATCAGAGTAATAGTGTGAGGACTGTTTATCACATTATCCACATGCAATAAAAATAACAAAGGTCAATGACTCTACAACACACTGCTTAATGATATCACAATAGTCAATAATTTTCTGTCAATCAACTAATCTTTATTTGCAGGAGACACATACGTTTTGAAAATCAAAGGGGAGAGAGGACCATGCATTTTGATTCCCGTCATGTACTGATGCATAATAAACCCTAACAAGTGACGTGGACGCTCACCATGTTATTGCAGTGGTTGGCACTGACTCATTACAGCAAGCTGGTCATTCATGGGGCCATCATAATATACTGGAAAGTAAATAAACATCAACAAGGAACCCTAACAACAGCACAGATGTGTGGTGATAGGCACATTACAGCAGTATTGAACATGCTTTTAAGTGGCCGTAATGTAATGAATCTATGTAATGTAGTTGAAGCCCTAAGACGCATTACATGTTAATAGGATATAAGGAAAAGTACAAAAAATTCATATTGGTACACAACTTAAATTAATAAACATTTCTCCATTGCAACAGCAAGTTTTTGAGTGTTCAGGGAATACCTTTGAAACAGCAGTATATGTTGTTTCAAAGATTACAAATGATGCTTTGTTTTGTGACTTGAATGGGATAATTAAGGGCCACACTGGCAATTTGTTGGTGTGCTGTGTCTGTGGACTCAACATGCTGAAATATCAGTTTTAGAGAGAACTGATTTCTCACAACTTCTGTGTCACGCAGCTTTTTGCAATGTTAACTGATGATGGTGCTGATAGAGCCAATAGAGACCGTCTCTGTTTTTATTATGGTGCAGCTGAGATGAAACTCATTGGAGAGCTGTGTTTTAGTCAGAAAGTGTAGGAACACATTGAAGGAGGTACTCGCTCTGGCAGTGAGTGTGAATAGAAGTTAGGACTGAAACCATCTGACCCTTGTTGGTTTGTCATATCCTTGTAGTTAACAGAGAGTGGGTGTTTGCTTAGCAGTGCTGGTTCTCCTTCTACGTCACTTCTGAGTCGCTGGAGTTTTCTATTCTTATCACAACATGTGGGCCTCTGCAGAAAGTTCAACTTAACAGCAGGGGGTGTCCTTCCCGGACACTGTATGAATACAGTGCTGCTGTTAAAAAAATATTTTTAAGAGTCAATCTTTTCAGAAAAAAAACTAAAAATGATCCTACCTGTAATCTTGGCGGATCAGTTTTAGCTGCAAACATGTCTATAAAACATGTTCATCTTTCAACCATGCAAAACTTGATAAGTAATGTCGACCAGTGATACCCTGTTTTTTCAAATAACACAAGCATGAGGTTATCATTAACTGCGTTCAAGTAAATAATTTCTGAAACTATTACCATGAAATTTGTTTCCAACAATAAATAAGAATACATCTTGCTACAAAAAAAATCTGCCTCTTCAAATGTCCAAAATTAATTGGACAACCATCAGATTAAATGATAGCTGGCCTATTCTCAACACCACAGGACTGCTTGGAAGAGCCCTTGTAGAAGGTCTTTTCCTTCCACAATTTTGATCTTGTACTTCAAAAGCACAGTTCAAACTCCAGTGTGAGGAAAGTGTTTCAATTCCCTCTCCCATGGATAGTCGGCATCAGTATTCAAACCCAAGACCATTGGATTGAAAGGCAGCAGCCCTGCCCAGCACACCACAGGGCAACTTTGTAGTGCTTGCCTCTTTAGGTCTTTCATTTCACAATTTGGATATTGTACTTTAAAAGCATAGTTTTGGCTGTAAGTGTGAATAAAGTGTTTCATTACCATCTCCCATGGCCAGTCTCCGCTCCAGGATTAAAACCCAAGACCCTTGGATTAAGAGGCAGCAGCCCTGTCCAGCGCACCACAGGGCAACTTTGCAGTACTGTACCTCCTCACAAGGAAAGCCTGAGTCCAGAATGTGAACCAAGAATTATTTTTTTGTGAAGATTGTCTGTGCTAACCACTACACAATTGACATGCCTGTACTGATTAGAGTTATTTCCCCGAACTAATCAGAAAGAATACCATCCTGTTACTGTTCCTAAAGTCATCAGATTACATGTTATTAGAGTACTTTCCAAAGAGTAGTCAAATTACATGTAATCATTACATTTAAAAAGGGAAAAAATATAAGACAATCTTCATGATCAGTGGTACAATACAGAACATGTAAAAATGTAGGCCTACTGATAAATAGACTGACAATAATATAGGTACTTTTGACAAATACTAACAAGGCAAGATAATATAAATAGGTGAACAAAAATGTGCCAGCTTGTGAAGCTTTGGATGAACTGTTTTATACAGATTGTATCTTTCAGAACCAAAAACGTATATTTACTTATCTGGGCATACATTTAATCTGGCAATATGGAAGTATTATATACTTAAACTACAGTCATATGATAAATAACTGAGTTCTAAATGCCCTGCCTTGGCATTGGAAATGTGCACGTTAACAGATTACATAAGGCAAAATGAGTGAAATTATTAGGCAACTAATTAAAATAAAAATGGACCTATAGCTTTGATCAACACTTTAACGATACATCGTTTTGACTGGAAAATACAACAATGTCTTTTCCTGTAGTCCGTGAACGTGCAGCGTTCCGATCGGTCCATTCTTGATTACTTAATTAACCACCACCTTGTTCAGGTGACGCCTCTGAGCGCGCGTTAGTAAATCGCATCAACAAACCAGTGATGTCTTGCAAACAGAAAAGTTGTGTAGTAAATTTGTTTTTAGTGGCCCTAACCATTTATAGTTACGCATTGCAAATAACCTATTCCGTAAGTTTAGGACAGCAGGAAGAAGATTTGTGGACTTACCAAGAAGAGTCAACCTCCACCGCTTGGGAAAGGACTGAAAATCACCCCCAAATGCATCAGCGGGGTTGGCGCCTGGTAGAACAGACAATCAAGAGTCCAGGTCTGCCCAAGTCCAACCAACCAGGTATCAACGAGATCCTACATGAATACGCCACCCTACCTGAAGATCCAGTCCCTCGCTTCAGTACAAATACACCTGATGGAACGGACAGAAACTTCGTCCATAACGACTCCTCTTGGACAACTGGCAATGTCAAACCGCAGCCACGGTCTTCGTCCACGAGCTCTACAGATGGATATCTAGCAGACTTCACGGGTAATAGCCACAACCAGTTTGACGTCTACTGACAGGGCCTTGCCGAGTACGAGCTTGGTCTATTGGTGTACAAGTTACTGCTCTTAAGGGAACTTCATGGAAAATATCGCTTTACGTAGAGTGACATCATTTTAGTTGCCATGTGTTTTGAGGTTGGGGAATCAGCTGGCCAGATACCATTTGAAGTCTGTCTGTCTACTTAAGGGTAGCTAAAATAACAATCCCAAATTTCATTGCTAGCTCTAGAGTTTCATTGTGGGTAGGCCCCAGGTCGTGATATGCAGTTATGCCTGGAATTAAAAAGAAAGTTTTAGCAAAATGTAGATTTTGACAAGTTCTCTGTTTTTATTGTAGCCTACACTGTAAGTCAACGATGTTAACTGTAGGTCAACCCTGTATTAACATGTTTTGTTTCCTTTAGGTTTTAATGGAGTCCAGGGGAAGGTTATAGCAAGTCCACATTTCAGCAAGTGGCAGTCCACAAGGCCTTTGGTGCAGTGTGATGATAGAGTCATGACTTTGAAAGCCTCTGGAGAAGGACTCTCAAACCTGTTAGTTGACAGAGGTAAGATATGTGATACTGTTATTGAAGGTGCTGATGGGGTATCAGCTACTGCTGTTTTTTATGTTCATCAGTCTCAATATATATATAAATGTGCAAATATAGGGAAGAACCTTTTATTTCTGAGGATTTTACTTTCACTGCAGAAACTAGGGGTCTACATTTAACAAATGAGTAACTTATAGTTGTCAAAAGTTTTACTTACATGGGGCCTATATGAACAATGTCTGTCTTGTTTTCTTTCTTTTAAAAAAAGACTTCAAAGATGTTCAAAAGAAAAATATCAGGAACCCAATCCCCCTCATTTTTAGAGGCTGGAATCAGAATATCTATTTAAAGAAGCTAACACTTTTAAATTATTTATTGGTTATTGATTAACTATTTAATTCCTTCCAATTTAAATTGACCTGTTCAACATTACATCTTTACAGAAGCAGCCTCTCCCATCTCCCCATTCCACTTACCTCCATACTGTGGTTACAAAGTGAGGACAACATGGAGTGATCTTGAGATGACAGTGCCTTATGATGCATGTTACATCACACAGGAGGTACCAGCAGCAACTGCATTATAACCCACCAGTAGTAATGCAGTCCTGTGTTCATCACCTTCTGATTAATCTCTGTTTTTAGAATGGCAGTTATGTGTTGCCTCTGTTGTGGGAAGGAATCCCACTGAAGCTCTCATGCCCAGTGCAGATGTCTACTCCTGCCCCCTCTTCCTCCCACTCTGCCCCTGCAGTCTTCTGCTCTTCATATGGCATGGCGGTGCAGATACTGTGGCATGAGCGAGATATACCTATGATGGGAGTAACAGGTATGTTGGCTCTAGTATTTTGTTGCTGACTACATGCAGTTCATGGTTTTTAAGACTATTTTTGGAGCACTTTGCCTTTAATAGATAGGGCTATATATTATTCAATTGCCATATTTGCAAGTTTTATTTTTGATGAGCATTTATTTCACAGCAACTACCTCCACACTGCAAGCTTTGATGCTCCTTTCAGATGTATTGCCCTGGTCTGAATTTGATTTGTTCTGTTTTTGACTGTTCACATTATGTTCAAAGTGTGGCTTGTATCAGATTCTGGTGCAAATAGGTCACAGTCTGACCTGCATGCACATAAGAACAACAAAGATGTTACATGCGGCATGATTTTCACCAAACTAAACATGGCAGCAGGGTTTACAGTTTCATGTTGAAAGTGATGTGCAGTGAACGGAATCCAAGGTGGTAGTGAGGTGGAGGAAGAAGAGAAAGGGAGTCAACATTTTAATGATGGCTTTAATTGAACTGTATCCTTTTTCCATGTAGTTAGCAATTCTGTACATTTAATTTCAGGACACCATGGAAGAAATTACTGATCAGTAAATTAAGGTGCACTCCTTTATTTCTCAAAATGAAGGCCTAAATGTTGTATCAAAACCCCTCCACACACCTGGGAATATAAAATGACATGTTTTGTTTTTTGTTCACCCTTAAAGGCCCTCATTTATCAATCTGGTGTAGAAACCTGTGCAGATCTGGGTGCAGAAATCAGCGCATGACAAGTTTTACATGTGTTTTATCAAACGTTTGTATCTGGGTTAATCACAGCGTACACCTGATCAAGTGTTAAGAAATGTGGCTGCTGAAAACAGTCGTCATTTAAATATCACACCCCTAAATATTCACAGCTCAGCAGGGAACGCCCACAGAATTTTTGACATGGAGGGATGCTCTACGGTAAAAAGGGAAACTTCTCTGAGCTGGAGATCGACACCATATAGAAACAGAGGTCAAGAGACATAAATCGGTGCTGAAACTGCCGGAAATGCCGGAACTGCCGGAAAAGAGGCAGTAAAGGGAGTTAGAAATCACTGCTGCAGTCAACAGCCTGGGTTATGAAAACCAAACTCTACCTGAAGTTTAAACAATTTATACATCCTTCTTTAAAAATTGCACCTGCGACTGATGCAGATTATGGCAAATATTCAACATCGTAGACCACACACTGGTAAAGCTACCAATTATTTTCAATTAACTCCAATTGTGGTCATTTTGTCACATGTAACCTACCCAATTGGAGTGTTAGATTAACTATATATACCTCTAGACATGCCAACAGGTTATGATCTCATGTGAATGAATGTTCTTTGTTCTTAAATGACCAGCAGTCACACACACACAGTTTATTCATTAGATTAAATAATCAGAAGTAAAACAATCATCTTCATGTTATATCCTGTGATTAATTAAAACTGTCTAAAAACATCCTATTTTTTACACACTAAAAGTTTAATTCAGTTTCCTCTGGTGAATTGCCAGTTTTAAGTTTTCTGTTTCAATCATCAACAACATTATCTTTAGGGATTTCACTGTGCTCATGGGAGTGTTTATAATTACTGAAAGCAGCCTCACTAATGTTTAAGTAAATCCATGAAGAAAACACACACTTGTTAAATGAGGAAATCAGCTGACAGCTCTCACTGCTCAACAATTTCAAAAGCAATGTATTTTACAGAGCTTGATAGAGGTAGAGTGAAATGTAAAATACATTTTAGATGTCATAACTACTTTAACTATCTAGATATTAATCTGTGAACCTCTGTTTGTCTGACTGAAAATAAACTGCACTAATATGATCTAATTCTCTGCCACCAACAGATTCCCTTTGCTGCACTGCCCTCCTAACTGACATGAAAACTTGGGTACACGAGCTGAGATCTGGGAATTGAGCATATCCTCCACCTACGTCCAGATTGCTAAATTCTGATCATTGCGTGAAAATGATCATACACCCAGTTTTCGGTCTTATGCTTGTTTGATAGGGACAAAGCAACCAAATTTAGACTCAGAATCTTTCCTGTCTTAAACTACACCGTTTAAACTCTACTAAAGTAAACATGATCCTTAGACTCACCAAAATATACTCTCTGGTACTTACAGCCCTGTATGTGATAATGAATTGTCTGAATGTAACTGATTGTAAAAGCATGTATTATCTGCTTTACAGTGAATGAAGGCTGGGGTCCATTTGTATCTGATGAGTGTGCATACCTCATCCAATCCAATCCAGGGCAGCTCATCTTCTTCATCTCTTACAGTGCTCCTTGTATCACTGGTGGGGTAAGTTGTTTTTTTTTGTTTTTCAATGTTACTGTATTTTTGTTTTCAGCTCCTGACTTTCACCAATAATAGTGTTATGTGATGCCATTTTTCAGGATGGTACCCATCTCCAGCTCATATTAGATGACCGCGGATACATCCTCTCCTGCCCGGTCAGTCCTCAGCTTCCTCACATCCCCTTTCCTCCTCCTGCAGCTCCTGGTGACCCACAGTCTCCCTATATCCCAGAGCCTGTCACTCCAGCTAAAACCTCCCCTCCACCTCCTCCTCAACCTCCAACCCAAGAGCAGTTCAATCAGCTTCCTGGATACCCCCACAACCCCTATCCTGGATACCATTACCAGGAACTTCCCCAGGTCTACCCTCCTGGCCCACAACCAGCCCCGCCCCCTCGACCCATTCCTGGCAGTCAACCTGGGCCACAGCCAAAATCCCTGAAGTCCATACTTCCCTCAAGGACTGGAAAGCTGCCCCACTCTCCTGGGGAAATCCAAGAGTATCATTCTCTTCTTCAGCAGGCAACTGAAATTCCAAATCCTGGCACAGTTCAGGATTTATCTTCCTTTCAAGTTCCCCAATTACCTTTTAACCCAAATCAATATCCATCTGGTGGTTATTACCCCTATGTGCCCTTCCATTACCCAATAGTGACAGCAGCTTCAGCCCCTCCCGTTGAAACGACTTCTACTACTACTACTACTACTACCCCAGCAACCCAGCCACCCCACCAACTCCCTGTGAATCCATATTACCCTCTGTATTATCCTCAGATACCTTACTATCCACAAGTGACCCAAGCACCTGTTACACTCCCCCCAAGCCCACCATCTCCTCCTCCCTCTCCACCAAAACAACCTCAGGGTCCACCACACCCAGGACGGTCACTTTATCCGCCTGCTTCTTCGAGGTCTTACTATCATTACAAACATTACCCCCACCCAAAACCTGGTGTTGAAGAGGCTTCCCCTCCCTATCCACCTATCAAGGCTATGGTTCCTCAACAACCTCACAGTCCCAGTGTTGTGCCTCTCGCCAAAGAGAAACCTCAAACTCTTCCCCATGTACCAGAATCGCCATTGGCAACGTGCCCCTCTTACAGTCACACCATATGCAACTACTACTACCCCTATCTCTATTATCCCTATATCCATGCTCTTTATCCACCATACTATCACCCACCTTACCCCCTTGAGCCCCAGTATCCTCAGACTCCACCACCAATGACAACTGAAAGGCCTTCAACTACTACGACAGCTCCTACCACGACAAGTTCTACCACAAGTACCACAACCAGGTCCACTCCAAAGACCCCCCATCTTCAGTGCCAGGCAGGGCGGATGGTTGTTTTCCTGCCTTTTGCTGATCCTGACTCTATCCAGATCAGAGGTCAGTTATGATGTAAACACAAGTGCTCTGAGTGTTCAGTTAGAAGCGTGGCTTCTCTTTTTTCAATACAGGGTAGATCTGAAGACTGATTTGTCATATATCCTTGAGAGGCTCTTTGTAACTATATGTTTAGCCATATTAGAAGCAATCTATTGAGGATGGCATGGCTGGTCTGTGTGTCACTTGGCAAACACAAACATCCCAAACTTTTTGAAAGAATTTTAAACAAAATTATATATAGACATTATGGCTCCCTTGATTTATTCTTTTAGCTTTTTTCCCCCCACTGGATCATACGAAGTTAAATTGATCAGATAAAATATCTACTGTAATTGTGATTATCAAAATCCACGTGATTTGTTCTTAAAATTTGAGTGGTTTCTTTTCAAATGCCACCACAACATTAACATTTTTGGTTTAAATGGAAATATCAAATAACCTTCAGATGGATTGCCATGAAATTAGGTATATCCATTAACAGCCTCTTACAGACACTCAGTCTGTGTTTTTAGATCAGCTTTTATGTCTAAAATCATCATTTTAATTTATTCAAAAGTTACAATTGTGTTACAGTTGCTATTGCTACATATATCGCTCTTTATTTATTACAGAAGCCCAAATGAAGACCTGGCTGTTCCTCCCCAGTGTACATCCACAGTGTGGGTACATGCTGCAGGTGTTTGAGGGCTCTGGGGTTTATCTTCATTCTCCTCTGCCTGCCTGCCACAGCCAACCGCGGGTGAGATCCTTTGAGGGATTGAAAGTTAAGATATAGGGTAACATTATTGATTGTCAAAGTTTTGAAGATGGATTAGAGCACCATTTTAATTGTATTAATACATGCAAGTCTTAAGTTTATAAACAGTGGCATTGTCCTTTAATGACGGTCTGGCAGATTGCCAAAAAGTATCCCAGATTGGTGTGGTTTAAATGAAAATGTTGATATAAGTTTGCTTTTGATTAAGCAACTTATTGACAACTTTACAGATATTTATAGAGATGTGAACTTTAATTAGAAGGATGAAATCAACAAAATGACCAGAGCATAAGGAGACACAGGAAACATTATGGGAAACGAGTTGTTATTTTTGCCAACATATAATGAAAGGTAAAAAAAAAACTAAACTCAGGTGTTGGATGATGATGTTAGTTACATTATTGCTATTCTTTATGTAGATTGATGTTAAAAACACTTAAAATGCCTTCATAAGGTCAAACACAGTGAGACTAGAAAGTGGTTTGAACCAGTTGGATTGTGCCTCTGGCGATTTATGACACCACTCCTGCTTGTATATAAAACACAGACCTGCAGTTTTTCCAAGTCAGCAGCACTTTTTTATGATTAATCCCATATGGACTGTATGCAGCATTTACTCTGCATGCATCTGTACTGGGTGGAGATTTTTTTCTGCTCTGTGCAACCCAACTGTGAAGAATTCAGGTTTTTGAGTGTTTCAAGCTCAACTTCTAGACTATTTTTAAATATGGTAGCAAAAAACTGTGTGTGGTGGTTCCTACTGACTTATTGATCTCTTTCTTTTCAGACTCCCACAACCAATTCCTTACCGCTGAGGTTTTGGGACCTTTCTTTAGCACAGTATAGGACTCTAGACCTGCAATGCCCTTATCAAACTATCCCTGAAACTCATGCACCAGCTACTCCATCACTGTCCCCTAAACTACCCGACACCACAAAGAGCAAAGTCCAGCTGTCCGTTGTTCCAAAGCCTAAGGTCTTCTGCTACTCCCATCAGATGAATGTGGAACTCCCCTCTGGTCCAATCTCTGAAATTGTTGTTAAAGGTGTGTGTGAGTGTGGATGAGGGTGTGTGTGTGTGGTTGCTTGTATATCATCATGTAGATGTTTCATGTGCATATGGTTGCCATCATCTCTCCATAAGTTGAATTTTAACAAGGTTCAGTGGGAGTGGAGAAAGGAAGGCCTGGTATTTCATATTCAACCATACTCATCAGCTTGTTCCTTCAGGGCCAGCTCATTTCACCTATTGTATGTCCCACTGGCACGCCTTTTTTCTAGAGTTGATCACTCTTCCAAACCTTTGGAACTCCACCTTTTGTCTTTCTGTTCTACTGACTCTTTTCATCTTTTTTAAAGAAACAGCCAACAACCTATCCATTTAGACAGGCTTATGGATAATCACACTTACTAAGTCTACTTCTGTGAATGATCTGTTCTTATTGTACATGGTTATATTGATCTCTCAGGGTTTTTATTATGTGGCTTTTTCTGCAAAAAGTGCTAGAAATTTGGTTTACTAATCTATATGTGTGTTTGATAGTGAAACACTTTAACTTTGATTCACCAGCTTTAATTCAGTTGTTTATATTCTCTAAATGAAAATAATTTTTCATATGCTTCAACATGAACTTTTCCAGACATCAAAGGGAACCAGATGATGCTCAAAGATGCCCCAAAGCAATGTGGGTATTCTGCAGGAAAAGGCAAAGATGGTAAAATCCATATAAGTCTCCAGTTACACTCACGCTGCCACATGAGTGTGCAGGCAAGTATTGACTCAGATTTCACACTGAGCATATGACCTTTTGGTATAATTGACCAATTGCTGCACCCATTAATTCTGATATGAACTCATTTCTCTTGAAAGGATAAGATGTACATCATCACAGTCTGCTACATGACAGTAAATGGGAGACAGGAGACTCAGTTTTCCTGTCCAGTTATCACCCCATCGTCTGGACAAGGTAGATGGATTTTATGTTTACACCTCTGTGAGATTCAGTTTGCCAACGGGTGTTTTCTCTTAGCCATTCAGAGATGTTTTAGCTATGGGGCTGACATTTGGTGTGCTGTCCCTCAGAGTGCAACCTTCCAAGCGAGCAACGTCTTCCCTGCGGACACGGCTCTGTATCCCGGCCTCAGTGCCTCTCCATGGGCTGCTGCTTCAGCAGGCACTCCCCTGCCTGCTACTACCCAATGGATGGTGAGCTGTAGCTTGTGTCCCCCACTGGCATTTTTGTGCCACTTATCTGAGTACAGTTGAGTTGGAATGTAAGCGCTACCACTGCTGGATGTGTGAAGAGGCACATTCAGTGCCTGCGTTAGCAAGCTGGCAGTGACAGAATTTGAAAAGGGTATAAAATACCTTGGGTCTCATTATCAATTGCCTTCTGAGATTTCTGACCTTTTTATTTGTCTGACATTCACGGAACTGTGTGTGTGTTTGTGTCCTCCTCCAGAGTGCACTATTGACCGTCACTTTGTCTTCTCTGTGCCTGCCTCCCTCACCGAGCCCCCTCTGTCCCCTGCCCTGCTTGTTGCAGCTGGTAACTCCAGCTGCAAGCCTCAGAGAGTGACTTCTGACTATGCCTTATTTAAGATCCCGATGGATGGCTGTGGAACTCGTAGAGTGGTAATGAATAGAAATATGTATGAAAATAATGAAAAGTGGAGTGGGAATGGCTTGTCTGCTGTGGATAATGAAGTGTTTCTTTAAAGATCCTGTCTTGGGATATTACAAAATTTTATTTCCAACAAATCCATGCAAAGAATAAACAACAAAACTAATTTTGCAACTATTCCCTGTTTAGTCAAAATTCCTTAACAAATGTGTCACAGTAGCACACTGTTTTTCTAGATTTTGTAGTGTAATCGAATTCCTTTCCATGTTTTTATTTTCTTCAGATGGTGGGAAAAACAATGATTTACATGGTGGACATCGTCAACAAGGTTCAAACAATCAGCCTCAACTATGGCACCATAACAAGGGACTCTCCTGTCAGGTTAGAGTAGTATCAATTTGTATTGATTTTTTTTTTTTTTTCCACCAAACACTTAACAGGGTGATCAAAATTAAAATTAATTTTAAGCTTTAGGTAAGTTGAACTTACAGAATCTTTGAACTTTACATATCAAATGATAAGATAAGAAGAAAGGAGTAGCTTATTTCACATCAAGCAGTTTTTGCGTAAATGTATAATTCACTTGAGCACCCTCTCACTTGCACTGCATTCCTAAAAATGTACCTGAATTTCTTGGGTAGGCTTCACTTGAGAACACAGATCTTTCAATCCACTGACCTGTTTTTTTAGCAGACTTTTTTTCTGAAAAGTTGTGGTAGTAAAAGTCTGCAAAGATGTTGTGTGCCATTGTGTGAACACGGCTGGTGATGGGGGCTTCAGAGTCCTATTTGTCCTTTTTATCTTCTGATGATAATCAACATAATCTGCTCACAGAGATTAGGTAGTAGCTAGCAAAGCCTTTACTGTCCTGAGCAGGTACTGTACAGTGGGCTAAAGACATTTACCCCAACTGCATGCTGCTACCAAAATAATAAAATGACAGCTGTGAGAGAATTTAATCAGTAAAGAAAATGCTTTTAGACACGTGAACAGTGCCATAGTAATAAATGCAGATTCATTTTTCATCTGTAATCCTTGTATCTACACTTACATAACAGTCAGTAAGTTCAGCATTTTTTTCATTTTCTTCCTAGCAGAAAACTGTATTTATCTGACATGGACCTTCTGTTCAAAAATAGTTTTTTATTCAGTAGATGGAGATTCAACAGTGTGCTCCCTTCTATACCTGCACTTTTTCTGAAGTTTGACATCAAATGGAGGCTAAAATAAAATATAAATCATTAAAAAAAGAGCATACTGTATAGATTTTCATCATGTTTCTTCTATTGTGCCCAGGTTGTTGGTCGAGTGCAGATATGTGCCAAATACTCTTCTTAGTGTGAGCTACTTGGTCAAAACTCCCACACTTGGACCTGATGTTCAGACCCAGGGGATGTTTGGAGTCCAGCTCAGGATTGCAAAAGGTAGGTGGTCAGCAAGTAATACTAACACCTGCTTTTAGATCAGAAAGAAAATGTATTTTGTGTTTCTGAGTCTCTTGACACAAGTTAATGCTAGGTATGATGTATCGAATCATTAATTTAACGACAAACGTAATTTTATCAGGTATATTGGCCACATATGAATGCTTCAACCAAATTTGGACAGGGAAACTCCCTCCTGACTCAGCTGATTGAATTGTGGTCTAAGAACACACATACAACACTTTCATTCCAGATGCGATGTACAGCAGCTATTACCCTCAGTATCACCAGCCCCTGCAGATGCTTCTGGGGAAACCCCTCTACTTGGAAGTGCGGTTGCTCAACACCCCGGATCCAAATTTAGTGCTGCTGGTTCACTTCTGTGTGGCCTACCCCCGTTCTGGCAAAGCTGTGTGGTTGCTGCTGTACAACGGGTATGTCTTAAAGGTTAAGTGTTTCCCATGTAACAAACAAAGAATCAAACTGAGCTCAGATGAAGAAGAGGTTGGTGCAGAATGAACAAAAGTTTGGTAACTTAGAAATAAACATTGGTTTTATGAGAGGAAATAAAATGAAAGAGAGAATAATTTTGATACCTATTGATATCCATTTGGCTAATTCATTGTAACCCCCTAGATGTCCTAATACCTTGGACCCAGATCAACAGCAGGCTGTTCTGTTTGATCCTCCACCTCCCTCTCATCGGGCTCAGACCCGACGCTTCACTATCAGCACCTTCCAGTTCCTCCCAGATGGTGAGTTCAAGGACCAGGACGAGGAGGTAAGGATGAGCAAAAAAACATTTTTATAGAGTTCTAGAAACAACAATTTGGGGACCTAAGAGACCTCTAACTGTGTTCATTATTTAAACACCTTACAGTAGTACGTTTAAAAAAAAATGTGTACCTCTTGAGAAGCTTTTGGCCACAATGTGCACACCTAGTATTTGTAGGGTGAGTTTAAAGCCTAGAAGACAATTGTGTAAGCTTTGTTTAAAAACTGAAAACAAAAAGCTTGTCTCCATCCAAAATAAAACATATACCTACCAGCACCTCCACAGAGGAAACCATTACAACTTCTTTTTTTTTTTAATTCAGATGAAAGTAATGTGGGAAAAAGTAACAGGTTGTGTTTTGACAGGGAATCCAAAGTGTCTATCGTTTTTTTTGTTACCTTTTGTCATTGCCAGACTCAGCCAGGCAAGCTGTTTGACTTTGTTTAAAGTCTTCATGCTGAGGTTAGCCACATGGCCGTGGATTTAAACGTCATGTTAAATAGACAAAAATGAAATTTTCTTCTAAACAAACGTTTGCTAAGAATTTTTTTCGCATCTTTCTCAAAATGTCCCCAATACCTTTTAATGTGTTCCATCTACAACTTTATGGATTGTAACAAGATTTTTTAATGTGCATCTGTCTGCCTACATTGCACAATAATTTGCAATCATAGATTGAATTATGACATAGAGTAGCAGTTGTCATTATGGAACCTCTCCATCTTAATTCATTGAAGTATGAGGCTTTTCTCAGTGGAAATACACACCAGCATTCTTTGTACTCTGCTTGGACATCAAGTCTATGGAAAACCAAAGCAGTGGCAGCTGTATCTCCAAATATCTGAAGTCAGCATTCATTACAAGATGATGTGGCAATGGCTGTTTTGCAGACTGCATATTCTGGCCAATTATTAATTTGCAAGAGCTGTTTGTCATAGTAGTTTGCACAATTCATACTGGACATTACATTAGGCTCTGTTTTACTTTTGCCTCCTCCCAGATCTACTTTATGTGTTCAACTGAAATCTGCTCACCCCGGGATGGGCCTTGTGTCGAGGGATGTTTTGGCCAGTGACGGTAAGAAAAACGAGCACTGTCCTCATATTACCCTCCCCACCCTTTTAACATTCTGGACGATCACATGAAAACACCCATGAATAAGTCCCATTACCACACTCCTGACAGAAAACAGCCTGAGAGCCAGCAGTGGCTGCAGTGCCTCATGACAGCAGGACCATGGTTTAGTAATGAGGATAGTTCTGAATTATTTATTGAGACTGATCCATTTCCTGTTTTTCAGTTACAACATGGCAGAGGCTTTACGTTGGTGGGAAGATAATGATCTGGTAAGCAGCACTGACGTGTTTAGCTCATGATCAAACAAACAAAAGTTACATTTATTTACTGACAACATCTTCTACTTTCAGGCTTCTGACATCATCCTTTAAACCAACAATAAAAGTTATTGGAGGACACTGAGTGTGTTTTTGTTCCTAAACTGGCAGCCACAAGGTTTTATAGCAGGAAGTGGCACGCCATCAAAATGTGGGAGGCAGCATTGTTTACATGAACATTTGGCCCTAGTGGACTGAGCATCTTAGACTAAGTCGAGCTTTCAGACTGTGTAGGATTACAGCAATACAAGTATGGCTGTAGCAGCACGAAATAAGGAGGTTTTCCAGAAAACCAATGATCCATAGGAGAGAGAAATGAGGTACAACACATCAGTATTATCATTGAACACGAAATGGAGCTTCAGTAATATTCCCACCCAACCTTGATCTAACAGACATGGCCAGACTTAGTTGTGTAGGAGGGCCGAGACTGAATTGAGTTTGTGGGCCTCTATTAACCCTTACTGTGCACTGTGTACAGTATTGCTTAGCTGGAATATGACATAGCCCTCATATTTCTGTGAGGTATTTTAATTAAACACAATTCATATGGGATATGAAGTGTTACAGCACATAAATTGACCAATGCCACAAAGTGAAATTCAATTAAATTTATAACATTTGCTCAAAGCAGTTAACAGGCTGTGGACCTGGGCCTTTTAGTTGCTTTGTTCAGATGCTCACACCATTATAGCCATGCCAATAAGGTTATTGATTATATTGATGCATGTTACTGAGTGATGATTGGTTAAGCCAGACCAGATGGTTTTAATAATACAAAAGCTGGTTACCTCAGACTTCAGACTAAATTGAACAAGAAAACACGAACCAGCATCTATAAAGCTAATGGAAGCCTATTGGTGACCGGAAATAAAGTCTGCTATAAGTGATTCTCAGTCTGAGAAGCAACAGAGACTTAAGGTAGACACTGCCTCCAGCTCCAAACATTACAGACACTAGACATCTACTAATTTTAAAACCTAGGTTAGGTACAAATAGACCACCAATATATATGGTAATTTTTTGTGCTTGAGATAAGGTATTCTATTAGCTGGGTTTGCCAAAGATGATCTAATTTACCTATTTCTTTATTCCCTTGTTTCAAATGTGTGTGCTAAGCTAGGCCAGACAATCAATAAAGTACATGATGGGAGTATTATTGCTGCTTTTGAAAAAGTAGATTTTACTAAACATCAACTGAAGTGAGACTTAACATATGTCCTAATGTTAAAATGTTTTCTTGGGTCAATGAGTTGTGGCATGTAAAGAGTTAGGTTAGAGATTTAGTGGGAGGGCCAACCCATAAACCTGTAAAAGTAATTGTATATATTTTTAAATAATATTTTGCTTGTATAGTCATTTGCTAGAGCAAATTGCCTTTGAAGTATTCTCATTTCATGGTAGCCTTTGACCACTGGGTGTCATCCAAGCAATAAAAATGCCAGAGGAACATAAGGTACTCCATGCTGCATGACTCACAGCTGTGTGTGTGTGTGTGTGTGTGTGTGTGTGTGTGTGTGTGTGTGTGTGTGTGTGTGTGTGTGTGTGTGTGTGTGTGTGTGTGTGTGTGTGTGTGTGTGTGTGTGTGTGTGTGTGTGTGTGTGTATATAGACCTTGGCTTGTGTGCTGGTTGTGTAATGAGTTAGGAATGAAATCTTGGTGGGCTGGACACGATAATAAGCCCACCCTCAGCTATTCTGCCATTTATTACAGTCGCCGCAGATCGGAAAGAAGAGAAATATGGTTATATGATATGGTCTAAATAGTTCTCAAATACATGTAAAGACGACAATGAGCACTTAAATGTATTGGTTCTGTACGGGCACGGTTGTATCTGTGGGCTATCAGGCCCCCTCCTCACACACACTCTCCCCTCAGTGAAATGTATGGAGGCACTGCGGCATACTGCGTGTGTCTGCAGGCTGCATGGCTGCCTGGCTCAGCGTTCAAACAGAGAGCGGAAGATAGGAGGAGGGGAATGACTACACCAAGAGAGTAGGAGGAGGGAGGGAGGCAGGGGAGGACAATTTCCTTTCTGCAACACACGCTACAAGATCACACCGGGAAAACGGAGAGAGGAAAGGAAATAATAGGCGAGAGAAAGAAAGAGAGAGGGAGAGGGGAAACACCGCAGCCTCTCTTTCCGTCCGCTGGTTGTTGTTTTTTTTAAGGGGGGGGGGGGAGAAATCGTCTTTTCTTTTTAAGGGAGACTTGCGGACTAACATGGGGGGAAGAGAGAGCTCCTGACGAGGATTGACTTTCAGTGAACCTCTGCTCTGTGGTCAATAGGCAGGGGAAAAAAAGGCGACAGGGAAGACATGTTGAGGGGCTTTTCGTCTTAAGGTTGCGGTAGGATGTTCATGTTGTGCTCTTAAAGAAGAAGAAGAAGAAGATTTGAAAACGAGGGCAAATGGAAATTGGGCGGTAGGACAGGCTCAGGAGCCATTGTTTTGAACGGTGTTTATTTAATTGGTTTGTTATGAACTGAAAAAAACGTAGGCCTCTTAAGCAGCGCTACAGTAAAGAGATACACGGTCAACAGCAAGCAAGGGGGCTACATAGCCGGTAATTAGCCTGCTTATTTTTAAGGGGACATATTTGTATCAAGCCGCTGTGTTTTGTAATAAGGTTAAATAAGCGATTGCGTATATTCGCTACATATTAAAAAAAAACGCAGTGTTTAGATGAATATTCTCCACACGGAGCCTGAAAAAAATCAGATATATCAACTCTTTATGAGGATCATGCGAAAGGCCTAATAGAGCCCACAGCAAAGGCAGATTTATTAGACTGTTTTAACTGCAAAGACACACCGTCCACAGGCTGGCTTTGAGCACCAAGGTGCCAAACAGGAGAGAGTCTTATCTACCAATTTAGCTTAACACAAGCAACAAACGAAGATTTTTAAATGTTAATGTCGACCGACGTCGCATCCATTATGCTGCCTGTGTCCCGGGGTCTCATTGACCGGGATAGAGAGCTGGACACCCTGGCCGGCGTGCATCCCAACGCAGGCGGCGCTCCTGCGGTTGTCCGGGGCATGAAGCGTGGAGACCCGGAGCCCGACGGTCAGACAGCGGCTGCTCTGGTGGACTCGGCCGGGGCGGAGTGCAAGCGCCCCCGGATCGACGGCTCAGGGGGCATCGGTGAGGTTGGTCAGGTAAGGAGAAGGACGGGATGGTTTTTTTTTCTTTTGTCCACATACAGTAAAGCATTCTGCATGGTGCAAGGTGGTATTTTGGTGCATGCTGATAACATTTAAGTGCATTCATCTTTCTCAGCTGTTTTATTTGGGTTGGATTTGTGAGACTGCCATTTGTAAAAACAAC